>NC_059181.1:88547838-88847838 GCF_019923935.1 Bubalus bubalis
CAGCCGACATCTTGATGTCAGCTTCATAAGAGAAACAGAGAACTAGTCAAGCCCTCCCAGACTACTGAACTACAGAACTGTGAGCTAATAAACAAGCACTGTTTTAAGCTGCAAAGCTCATGGTAACATATTACACAGCAATAGGAAATAAACATAACCCCAAGCATCTTCAGTGCACATTTCCCACAAACAGACATTTTCCAGCACAACCAAAATGCAATTATCAAAATAAGAAATTAACATTGATATATTACTATCATCTAAACTCAGATCCCAGTAGGTTTTTAGCAGTTATTCTAACAATGGCAAAAGGATCCAGTTCAGAATCCCCAGTTGCCGTTGGTTGTCATGTCTATTCGCCTTCAGTATAAAATATGCCCTCAACTTTCTTTGGCTCTCACAACATTGGAGCTCAGTTATTTTTACATTGCCCTCCATTTGGCTTTGCTTAATATTTCTTAAGTGGATTCAGGTTATGCATATTTGGCAGGAATATCACGGAAGTGTAGCTGTTCTGTTTTCTATCTTATCAGGTTTCTAAAGAGCCTCTTCAGTCTGACCTTTGTGGCCTTTTGGTATGCTCCCCTCCCGTCATTTTTGAGCACTTGCTTTCTGGCACAGCAAAATGTTCTGGGCCCATTGTATTCTTTATCTGCCCTGTCCATGTAATCAGTCATTTCTCCAAAGAGTCCTTGTTCTTTTTATTGGATAACAGTATTTAGAAGACAAGATATGGACTCTAGTTGTGCTTATTGCTATTGGGGTGCTGGGCGCCCAAGCGCTCTGGGAAGAAAAACTAGAGTGAATTAGAATTAGGGTGGAAAAAAGTAGACAATACTTGGATATGTATAGATACACACACAGACATAGGTACTCATTCATATATACACATACGTTTACATATTTACATCTATATGGGGCATAGCTCAATTTACTGTGATTTGAAGACACTGTATTTTTACAAACTGAAGGTTTGAGGCAGTCATGCATCACCCAAGTCTATCGGGACTGTTTTTCTAACATTTGTTCACTTCATGTCTTTGTGTCATTTTAGTAATTCTTTTAATATTTCAAACTTTTCATTATTATTATATTTATTATAGTGATTTGTGATCAGTAATCTTTACTACTGTTACTACTATGTTACTACTGTTACTGTTAGTAGTAACAGTTAGTAGTAACATAGCTGTTACTACTCTGACCCACTGAAGGCTGAAATGATAGCTCATGTTTTTTAAGCAATAAAGTATTTGTAAATTAAGGTACATACTTTGTTTAGTTGCTAAGTTGCTAAGTCACTTCAGTCGTGTCCGACTCTGTGCGACCCCGTAGACGGCAGCCCACCAGGCTCCCCCGTCCCTGGGATTCTCCAGGCAAGAACACTGGAGTGGGTTGCCATTTCCTTCTCCAGTGCATGAAAGCGAAAAGTGAAAGTGAAGTCGCTCAGTCTTGTCCGACTTAGCGACCCCATGGACTGCAGCCTGCCAGGCTCCTCCGTCCATGGGATTTTCCAGGCAAGAGTACTGGAGTGGGGTGCCATTGCCTTCTCCGACTTTGTTTAGACATACTATTGTCTAAACAATAGTATGGGTTGCAATGGCACCCCACTCCAGTACTCTTCCCTGGAAAATCCCATGGACGGAGGAGCCAGGTAGGCTGCAGTCCATGGGGTCGCACAGAGTCGGACACGACTGAAGCGACTTAGCAGCAGCAGCAGCAGCATAGCTGATTAACAGTGTTGTGATAGTTTCAGGTAAACAGACAACAGACTCAGCCATATATTTACATGTATTCATTCTCCCCCAAATCCAGGCTCCCACATAACATCGAGCAGAGTTCAGTGTGCTATATAGCAGGTCCTTGTTGGTTATCCATTTTAAATATAGCAGCATGTACGTCCATCCCAAGCTCCCCAACTATCCCTTCCCTCCGCAACCTTGTTTGAGAACCATGACTTTAGATACAAGAAAATGGGTAAATTCTTACCTTGCACAATTCACTTCACTTCTTTGCCCCCAGATGCCCTGTTTGTAAAAAAGTAATTCTAATGTATTTCAAATACTTGTTAAGATTAATTTATTTCATTCATTTATTTAACAAATGTATTGAATGGCTACCAACTACTATTGTAGGTCAGTAGTTCTTAAAGTATAATGGCCAGGAGAGCAGCATCACCTGAGTAACCTGTTAAAATTGCAAATTTCCACCCTTCACTCCAGACTGGAATAAAAGCTCTGAAGGTAGGGCTCAACCATCTGTGTCTACAAGTCTGCCACAGTGATAGTGTTGTGCTCTAAGGTATGACAAAGCCTGCTTAGGCATTAGGGTTGTAAGAAGCGCTCAGTCAGGAAGACCTGAGAACCAATAAAAAAGTCTTTATATATTACCTTTCTCCATGCCTTCTAAGCGGGACTTTCCAAGCACATTTGGAACTGTTCCACCAAACGGGATGGACTTCTGGGAAGGGAGATGGAGGGAACAAGTGGAAAGAGTGACAGATTTGTTTTCTTGGGCTCCAAATCTCTGCTGATGGTGACTGCAGCCATGAAATTAAAAAGACGCTGGCTCCTTGGAAGGAAAACTATGACCACCCTAGACAGATATTAAAAAGCAGAGACATCACTTTGCCAACAAAAGTCCATCTAGTCCAAGCTATGGTTTTTTCCAGTGTCGTGTATGGATGTAGAGAGTTGGAACATAAAGAGGGCTGAGCACCAATGAAAGGATGCTTTTGAACTGTGGTGCTGGAGAATGGGATTGCTGGATCATACATTAATTCCTTTTTAGTTTTCTGAGGAATCTCCATATTGTTTTCCACAGTGGATGCACCAAATTACATTCCCACCATCAGTGTAAGAGGGTTCCTTTTCTCCAAGAAAGGGCCATCATTAAAAAAATCTACAAATAACCAAACTGCTGGAGAGAGTGTGGAGGAAAAGGGAACCTCATACACTGATGGTGGGAGTGTAGGTTGCTGCAGTCACTGCGGAAAACTATATGGATGTTCCTCAGAAAACTAAAAACCGACTTAACATATGATCCAGCAATCCCACTATTGGGCATGTATCCAGGAAAAAACTGTAATTAAAAAAAATACATGCATCCCTATGTTCATAGCAGCACTATTCACAGTAGCCGAGACATGGTAACAACTTCAGTGTCCATTGACAGGTGAATGGACAAAGATGTGGTACATATGTACAATGAAATATTATCCAGCCATTAGAAAGAATGAAATAATGACATTTGCAGCAACATGGATGCAACTAGATATATCAGACTAAGTGAAGTAAGTCAGGAAAGAAAAACAAATACCACATGATATCACTATATGTGTCAGTCTAAAATATGACGCAAATGACCCTATCTATGGAACAGAAACAGAATCAGGACATAGAGATAGACTGGTGGTTGCCAAGGGGAAGATGGTGGGAGACGGTTGGATTAGGACTTTGGGATTAGCAGATGCAGACTGGTATATATAGAACGGATAAACAAGGTCCTACTGGATAGCACAGGGAACTGGACTCAATATCCTGTGTTAAATCATGATGGAAAAGAATATGAGAAAGAATGTATACTTATGTATAACTGAGTCACTTTGCCATATAGCAGTACAGTTTATTACAGTTAAGTAGTTAATTAGTACAGTTAATGACAATTAACACATTGTAATTCAACTACACTTCAATAAAAATAAAAGCAGTAACATCAGAATTTAAAAAATAAGATAAGCACAGTTATAACTAGAGAATGCAACCAAAAATAAAGTGAAAGTCGCTCAGATGTCCGACTCTTTGCAACCCCATGGAATATACAGTCCACGAAATTCTCCAGGCCAGAATACTGGAGTGGGTAGCCTTTCCCTTCTCCAGGGGATCTTCCCAACCCACGGATCGAACCTAGGTCTCCTGCATTGCAGGCGGATTCTTTACCAGCTGAGCCACAGGGAAGCCCTATCAAAATAAAAGTCAGGCTCTAATTATAGAGGGAAAAAATTTCAAGGCAAAAAGAATTAAATGGAATGTGGCTGCTTCCTGGGACTATCATTGCTTCCAATGCATTACTCTAAATTTATTTCTTAATCTTTTTTGTCTTTTCCACACATCTTTCTATTGTGTTGTCCATTCCATCACCCATCTGCTTTATTGAATCAAGGAAAAGAGTGTACAATTCCCTCTCATCCTGTAATTCAGGTCCTTGCCATTCTTCCATACCCAAAGCGCACCTCTACATTCCCTCAGTCTCGTTCAACAATTTCCCCTGTAGTCTTTTCCATGAGTCTCTTCTTTTACTGAATGAAGGGCAGGTAGAAGCAATGTGAAGTCCTGGTTATGTCTTGGACCATATCTGCTCCTTTACCCCCCCCCCACCACCAGGGATTCCAGCCCAGAGCTCTGTGTCATACTACTTGCCCCAGTCACAAGCAGTTTCCTCCTCCTTTTTCCCTTCTTGGACTGAGACAGCCTAATGGACGTTTGGACCTGCAGACAGATGAGAGGAGAGTGTTGGTATGGAACTGCTTGGTGGATAGACCAGTACTCTAAACAAGGGTCTCATTCAAGATTGGCCTACCCCATCCCCTCAATTCTCAAAACGCCCCTTCCTGCCCTGCCTCTCCCCTATCCCCTGCCATTAAATGCCTCCATATTGGAATAGAGAATTCATTTTAAATATTTGTTTGTCTTTGTTAATGCACTGTGTGCCCTTACATGACCATTTGTTTTACCTCCTCCCTCTTCATTTCAAGGGTCATCTCCATGTTTATACACCACTTCCCTGTAGACAGGGTATAAAAGCAACAGATTATTTCCAAACTATTCTCAAGTTTCTGTGTTCCCTCCCTGACCATTCTTCTCCAGCCTTCTCTTCTCCATCCCGAAGCCCATCATTTTTCTTCCGAGAAGTTAAAGAGGTCTCAATGAAACAGGCCCAAACCAACTTCAGTCTGTGTCCTCCTTTGCCTCCACACCCCTGCATGCCATGACACGTGCAGAGTTCCTGGTCCAATTGCTCACACAGACCTGCTTTGTTCTGAGGAAGTGTGTTCATCCCCTTCCCTCTCTTGGCTAGATGCCAGCTTTCCTCAGTGGAAAAGGGGAGTGAATACTGCAGAAAAAAAGACCTGAACTAGAGGGACATATGCCCACCTTGGCTCCTGGTCGCAGGAAGCCCTCGCATCATTCCTGAGCTTGCCAACCACCCTCCCCCAACACACAAATGGCTCCAAGGGCCCCCACCCACCTCTCAGCTGGCAGGATGTGCAGCAGGAACCCCTACCTCACTCTTGCCACGTACACGCTCCCCCTCCCGCCACCAATCTGTGCAGGGAGCCCCTGTCAGCACACTGCCCTGTCATTCATTCCACCTCACCAACCTGAGGAACTACAAGTGGCGTCACGGCCTTAGGTTGGAGTTTGCCCTTCTCTGGTTACTAATGAAGATCTCCATCCATTCCCCATCCCTGCTTCCACCAGGCTTGGCCTTTTCTGCTTTTCTGTCCTCTGCCTCTCCTACCACCTCCCTTCCGCCTCTTACCTTTTCCCCCAGCCATCAATGCCTACCAAGTACCTTGCTTTTGTTATGCAAGGCAGCAGGGATCTAAAGTGTGATTTTTTACTAATTCTCAGGATTTTTTCTGCATAGTTTCTTTTTCAAATCATAAATACCATAAAGCTAATTTTATTTGAGAAGAGAAATTTTTTTTGAGATTATTAACATTGCACCAGCAATGGCACCCCACTCCAGCACTCGTGCCTGGAAAATCCCATGGAAGGAGGAGCCTGGTGGGCTGCAGTCCATGGGGTCGCTAAGAGTCGGACACGACTGAGCGACTTCACTTTCACGCATTGGAGGAAGAAACGGCAACCCACTCCAGTGTTCTTGCCTGGAGAATCCCAGGGACGGCGGGGCCTGGTGGGCTGCCATCTATGGGGTCGCACAGAGTCGGACACGACTGAAGCAACTTAGCAGCAGCAGCAGCAGCTTACTTTAGAAACTTCTGAAAAAACCAAGGGATTTGAAAAACATTTCAAGTTTGTGTTCCTTCAAAGAGGTAATTTATTAACTTTGTAACCATAATTCAGTTCAGTTCAGTTCAGTCACTCAGTCGTGTCCGACTCTTCGCGACCCCATGAATCGCAGCATGTCAGGCCTCCCTGTCCATCATCAACTCCCGGAGTTCAGTCAGACTCACGTCCATTGAGTCAGTGATGCCATCCAGCCATCTCATCCTCTGTCGTCCCCTTCTCCTCCTGCCCCCAATCCCTCCCAGCATCAGAGTCTTTTCCAATGAGTCAACTCTTCACATGAGGTGGCCAAAGTACTGGAGTTTCAGCTTTAGCATCATTCCTTCCCAAGAAATCCCAAGGCTGATCTCCTTCAGAATGGACTGGTTGGATCTCCTTGCAGTCCAAGGGACTCTCAAGAGTCTTCTCCAACACCACATTTCAAAAGCATCAATTCTTTGGTGCTCAGCCTTCTTCCCTGTCCGACTCTCACATCCATACATGACCACAGGAAAAACCATAGCCTTGACTAGACGAACCTTTGTTGGCAAAGTAATGTCTCTGCTTTTCAATATGCTATCTAGGTTGGTCATAAGTCTTTCCAAGGAGTAAGCGTCTTTTAATTTCATGGCTGCAGTCACCATCTGCAGTGATTTTTGAGCCCCAAAAAATAAAGTCTGACACTGTTTCCACTGTTTCCCCATCTATTTCCCATGAAGTGATGGGACTGGATGCCATGATCTTCGTTTTCTGAATGTTGAGGTGTAAGCCAACTTTTTCACTCTCCACTTTCACTTTCATCAAGAGGCTTTGGAGTTCCTCTTCACTTTCTGCCATAAGGGTGGTGTCATCTGCATATCTGAGGTGATTGATATTTCTCCCGGCAATCTTGATTCCAGCTTGTGTTTCTTCCAGTCCAGCGTTTCTCATGATGTACTCTGCATATAAGTTAACTAAGCAGGGTGACAATATACAGCCTTGACATACTCCTTTTCCTATTTGGAACCAGTCTGTTGTTCCATGTCCAGTTCTAACTGTTGCTTCCTGACCTGCATACAGATTTCTCAAGAGGCAGGTCAGGTGGTCTGGTATTCCCATCTCTTTCAGAATTCACTTCTATGTAAATGATCAAGAAGGAGAGAGCAACCTTAATAGAGAATGTGGTGTCATTGTCACAGTCGTTAAGTAACTATTAAAGTAGAAAAAGATTTTTGTGCCATCTCACATCCTCAACAAGCTGTATTTTTACCTGTTTGTTCCCAATGTATGTGTGCTGTGCTAAGTCGCTTCAGTCATGTGCAACTCTTTGAGAACTCATGGACTATAGCTGGCCAGACTCCTCTCTCCATGGGATTCTCCAGGCATGAATACTGGGGTGGGTTGCCATGCCTTCCTCCAGGGGGTCTTCCAGACCCAGGAATTAAACCCACGTTTCTTTATGACTCCTGCATCGGCAGGTGGGTTCTTTACCACTAGCGCCACCTGGATGTACATGTATGCAACACACATATACACACACAGCAGTCCAGGTGGATGCATTCTTTATCAAAAGTGCAGGCCTTGTAGAGGAATCGGGTGGGGAAGGAGGTGGGAGGAAGTTCAGGACTGGGGGAGACCCATGTACACCAATGGCCAATTCATGTTGATGCATGGCAAAAACTATCACAATATTGTAACTATCTTCCAATAAAAATAAATACATAAAATTTTTAAAAAGTACAGGCCTTGGCATGCAAGCCTCATATAGTCTCTTACATTGCTAAACTGAGCTGGACAATCTAATACAACTCTCGAGGTTTGGCTCATCTTCACATTAAAAACATAAAGTACACAATAATAGCTATAAGTCATGGTTATACATGTGGCTCTTGAAAACTACTATCTATGAAGTATTTAATGTACCAGGTACATTGACTGGTTATTCACCTCTAATCCTCAACAATGTCCTTTGAGATACATTGTATTATTGTCCCAATTTTACAGACAGGGTAACTTAGGTATATAGTTTTTTAAACTCACCCAGAGTCACACAGCTCTTAAGTGAAGAGTTGAATTTGAATCCAGATCTGTTTGACACCACCACTTATGGTCATAGCCAGTAAGTTATATTGTAGGCCCCTGAAATACTGGTGTCCCTTACAGTTCTTCTGGGCTCCGCAGGTGGCTCAGTGATAAAGAATCTGTCTGCCAATGCAGGAGATGTGGGTTTGATCCCTGGGTCAGGAAGATGCCCCTGGAGAAGAAAATGGCAACCAATTCCAATATCCTCGCCTCGAAAATCCCATGGACAGAGAAGCCTGGTGGGCTACAGTCCATGGGGTTGCACAAGAGTCGAACATGAGTGAGTGACTAAACAACAACAGTTATTTCATGGACCTTTTTTGTTATTCTCTAAGTGTTATTAGTTGCCTATTGTTACTGTAACAAATTACCACAAACTTAGTGACTTAAAATGACAGCAGTGGATTCTCTTAACGTCCTGGAGATCAGAACTCCAAATTCTCGGTTTTACAGGTCTAAACTAAAGGTGTTGGCAGGACTGGTTCCTTCTGAAGGCTCCAGCTTTCGTGGGCTGCCAGATATCTTTGGCTTGTGGTTGCACCTCTACACTTTCTGTTTCTGTATCCTAAAGTCAACTCTCCCTGTGCCTCCCTTTACAAGGACACTTGCAATTACATCTTAGGGGCCACCTGAATAATACAGGATTATCCCCCCATCTCAAGATCTTTTTAAAAACTTTTAATTTTATATTGGAATATAGTTGATTACGGAGAAGGCAATGGCACCCCACTCCAGTACTCTTGCCTGGAAAATCCCATGGACAGAGGAGCCTGGTAGGCTGCAGTCCATGGGGTCGCTAAGTCGGACAAGACTGAGCGACTTCAGTTTCACTTTTCACTTTCATGCATTGGAGAAGGCAATGGCAACCCACTCCAGTGTTCTTGCCTGGAGAATCCCAGGGACGGTGGAGCCTGATGGGCTGCCGTCTATGGGGTCGCACAAAGTCGGACACGACTGAAGCGACTTAGCAGCGGCAGCAGCATAGTTGATTCTGGCTTCCCAGGTGGCATTAGTGGTAAAGAACTCGCCTACCAACGCAGGAGACATAAGAGATGCGGGTTCGATCCCTGAGTCGGGAAGATCCCTGGAGGAGAGCATGGCAACCCACTCAAGTATTCTTGCCTAGATAATCCCATGGACAGAGGAGCCTGGCAGGCTACAGTCCATAGGGCTACAAAGAGTCAGACACGACTGAAGAGACTTGGCGTGCACACACATAGTTGGTTAACAATGTCATGATAGTTTCAGGCACACAGCAAGTGATTCAGCTATACATAAATATGTATCTATTCTTTTTAAAATTCTTTTCCCATTTAGGTTGTTACTTAATCACATCAGCCAAGTCCTTTTTACCATTTAAGGTGAAATTCATGTTTCATGAAATTCAAATGTTTCAGGGATTTAAGACCTAGATACCATTGAGGAACATTGTTCAGCCTACAACAATGTTCAAATAATCTTATGATTTTTACTTTCACATCAGCATTGACTCCTAAAGCTGTGTCTCTAGCCTATATCTCTCTTTTGAGCTCCACATTATTTTATCTACTTTACTTTTGGATTTTCCACCTAAATGTCCTACCCTAAACTAAGTGTTTTCTCAGTTCTTCTCTCTCCATGGCCAAATCTCTCTCTGGGGTCTATAGCTAAATTAATGGCTTCAGGATTCAACCAGTTCTCCATGCTAGACTTTCTCTTAGTGTCTTCCCCGTGCAGTCAGTCACCAACACCTGCTGCTTACCCTCCTTTAAACTAATGTAACTGCCTCCTTTCTGTCCTCCTGTTGACGAAAAATTAGCCAGTCCATCTAAAAAAGAAATGGAAATTTTTATCTGAGCCAAATTGAGGATTATAACTCAGGAACAGCCTCTCAGAAAGCTTTGAGGACTTTCACCGTTAAGAGGTCAAAGTGTAGTTATACATGTTTTCGAGACAGAGGGCTGTACATTACATGACATGTTATTGACAGTTTACACAAATCAGATCTAAGTGTACAAAGTGAGTAGTGGGTCATGGGTTGGCCCCTTATTAGATCAAGAAGGAATGTTATCCTTTAAGGAGCTATCTTGTTGGTTCTAGGAGAATGTTGCTCTTTATGGACGAGCAGGTATTTCTGTCGATGGGGATGTTTGGGCAATCCATAATGTAGATACAGAAGGGACAGCAGTAGGGAGAGAGGAGGCCAAAAGGCAAAAAAAAAATTATGTTTAAATTTTTATGGTCTTGCCATAAAATACGAATTTTATTTCACACTCCCCACCTGAAGAATTGCCCCATCCCATAATAGGATGGTTCCAGAATTCCATATATACAGGAAGATGTCACATTAAATAATCCTTAAAACAGCCCTATGAAGTCAGCATATCTTTGGGAAATTCTCAATCTGCTTTTGCAGAATTCTTAAAGGCAAGAAGAACCTAACATGTAGAGAACATTTTCATGTATTCTCATGGCAACTTTTAGCTGTCATTGGAGATACACCCCATTTGTGTAATGTTTAGAAGATTGGAGTAAAAGCAAAATGTGGCTCTTGCTAGGCTACTTTATGTCCTGAGAAACTACTATTACTATAGCTCTGGCATATTTGTAGTCTGAATCTTTGGGCCTTGTGTAAATACGGATTATGTCACTCTTGCTTCGGATTCTTTTGCTCTACTCTCATCCTTGCTACATCCTCATACCCTATTACTCCACTCTGAGCATCCCTACATTTCCTTCCACTCACTCTCTGAATACTTGCTCTGGGGTTCCTGACCACTGCTTTCCTCCTGTACCGGATGGGGGTTTAATGGAACAGGGCTAACCTTGATCCCTGTGACTCTCTCTCTTTTTGATACTTTCATTGCTGGCAAAGCAGCTCACATGGTCTTTCCACATCAAGATCTGATATAATACTATAAGTTTTTCTTATTCAACTACATGCTTCTTTTTGTCTTAACCCTACAGATGCTCCTAGTCCACTTTAACTGGATATGTAAATGTTCTCAAGTCCCTAGCTCTCGTCCTCCTGCACGAGTGTGATCATATCCATGGTGTATAGATATTGCTATTTTAACTCTCACAAAACGTTTTGGTGACATGTGGTGGTCTGTCCCAACAAGTTGACTTATGGAATGATTTCTTATACTATTGCAGAGGCAGAGTTCAGCCTGCTATCCCTGTCTTTGTGTTCCCCTAAAGTTGTTTGTATAACCTGTCACACCTGTGGACAAAGACTGTCTCCTGTCACTTCAATAAACAAAGAATGTTGCTGCCAACAAGCCCTGTGCAGCCACCCCTCAACAGTGCACCTTGAGGGGAATTCAGGATGGAAAAGGATAACAAGATATAGGCCCTAGATAATTAAGATTTCTATCTGAGGAACAATTTCTACGAGCCCAGATTCTTACATCTTCCCATACATAGGAAAGCACTAAAATCATTAACTTGAAATGTCTGAATTTGTTTTGTCTTGTCTTGTTGCAATTAGCAGTAATGTTTTGATGTTTGACTACATGTTTTATTTTTCAGCAAAATCTCCTATATATCCTGGCTCCTCTCTTACCTCTTCAGAACGGTTCCTCAGAACCATCTGAGAGGCTTTCTCTTTGGCCTATCGTCCTCAGTAAGGTCTCTGAATAAAACCCACAACTTTTAAGTTGCTTTTCTTTAATCAACATACCTCATCCTTAAAGATGACTAAATTCGTCAATCTTGATTCTAGATTCTCATTCTGCCACCTTTTCTTCTGGAGGACTGACAAGATATCTCTTCTTCCTCCCACCACCACTACCAAGAACTTTTTTGTGTGACTGTGCCACGTGACATGCAGGATCTTAGTTCCTTGATCAGGGAAATCCATGCCCCCTGCAGTGGAAGCGTGGAGTCTTAACCACTGAACCACCAGGAAAGCCCCACCATCAACTGCTTATTTTAAAAAATTCAAACCTGTAAAATATTTCAAGAATAATAGAGTGAATGCCCCTATACTCTTAATCCTTCATCTAGATTAGACTCACCAATTAATATTTTGCTAACTACCATCTCTTTCTCAAGAAAGAGAAATATATGTACATATTTTCTTTCTCTGTCTTGAGAGAGAAATATATATTTTTTCTTTCTTTCTTTCAACACTGAACTATTAATATTCTAAACTAATAGACTAAGCTAGACTAAGTTAGACGAAGCTAACAGACTTTATAATACTTCAGCATTTTGTCTCCTAACAACAAGGACAGTCTCCTAAACAACCACAATACAATGATCACATTCAGGAAATTTAGCATTGCTTTAATACTGTTATCTAAACTATAGTCCTTATTCAAACAGCACATTTAGTTGTGATGTCTTCTAATCTCTTTTAATCAAGAACAGTCCTCTAGCCTTCTTTCAAGGCATTGACAGTTTCCCAGGTGGAGATAGTGGTAAAGAACTCCTCTACCAATATAGGACACGTAAGAGACACAGGTTTGATCCCTGGGTTGGGAAGAGCCCCTGGAGGAGGGCATGGCAACCCACTCCAGTATTCTAGCCTGGAGAATCCCATGGACAGAGAGCCTGGAGGGCTACAGTCCGGATGGTCACAAAGAATCAGAATACTATCCAGCAATAATTTTAAAAGAATCAATTGCCAATACACACAACTATAAGGATGAATCTAAAAAGCATTATATCAAGTAAAATGAATGAAAGATGTTAAACACCAAAGAGTGCATGCTGTAGTCCATTTATACGAAATTCTACAACAGACAAAAATAATATAAATTGATAGAAATAAGCCGAATGACTACCTGTGGTGGGAGGGGGGCTGAGAAGAGAACAGGAAACTTTTTGGAGTAATGGAAATGTCCTATTTTACACTCATTTGTATACACTTAAGATCTGTGAATGTCACTGTACAAAAATTTTGTCTCACTTTTTTTAAGTGTGTAAATTGGAATATAAGCATCAATAAGGCAGGAACTTTTTGTTCACTGCTGTGTCTCAGGTACTAGCCAAGGGCTAGGGCTCTTAGCAAGAGCTTGATAAACATTGAGGTAAAAAGGATCAGGCCTTGGAAGTCACCTACATCAACGGTTGTCAAATGCACAATGGCTATTATGACTCTCAACTTTGGTTGGTATAGGTATGTCTTGCATTTGAAACGATATTATTATTCTACTTCTTGCCTAACCAAGAATTCTTTTGATCAGTTACAAATGTTTTGAAATAAGAAAAGGGCTATTACTGCAAAAGTTTTTCTGACTTTAATTCTTCACTTTTCCTGTGTTTTCATACTGTCTCCACATTACATGGTGAGCCTCCAGGATTAAAGGATAAACTGGTCAAAAGTGATGAGTATGTGTTTATGCAGAGTTATGCCCATATGGTTGGACAATGATTTGCCTCAGTCCAAATGGTCAATATCAGCAGACAATTGAAAACAGAGTCTCAGAAGAAAAGTCTGAGATGCTGAGAAGGATAAATTGATTTTGGCTGACACATAGTAGGCAACTGGTAAATATTTGTTAAATGAATAAATAAATGAAATGTAAATTTGTGAGTCTCTAGCAAATTCAACTGAGGGTATATCCTTCCTATATTTTTTATACCTGTACATTTAAAAAGCAGAATTAGGAATTCATTTAATAATGTTCCTTGAAAGTTTTGTTTGTTGCCATTTTTGAAAAATTAAGATCATTTTAATGGGAGAATATTTAGAAAGCATCAATAATTATGAAATGCCACCTGTGACCAAAGATAGAAATACAGCATAGATTTACCTAAGAAGATAGAGTGGCAAGGAGGTAGCATAGAGAGGGGAAGCTTCTCAGCCAGGATCCACAGAGTTCTGACACTTGTACCAGGTACTTCTCAGAAGTAAGAGGGAACAGAAAGCAAATGAGGAACTTCAAGATCCAAGAGCCCCTATCTCAACTAAAAAGAAAGGAGAAACATAATTTTACCATTTTCACCTTCATAACATTTTTCTAATTATAAAAACTGCACATGCTCATTGAAAAAGTTAAAATTGGAAATTCAGAGAAGGATAAAGATGAACTTGCAATTTCCAGTATTAACATTGTCTAGAAATATTCACTTCAAATGTCTTGATATTTATCTTTAACCTGTGTGTGTTTTGCAGCTGGCTTTTTCATAAAACAATATGTAAGGAATAGCTTTTCATACCAATGATGCATTTCTAGATTATATTTTGTAATTCATGACAATAAGACTTTCCTCATGATTTCACATGTTCTGGCAC
Source organism: Bubalus bubalis (assembly GCF_019923935.1). Taxonomy (NCBI): domain Eukaryota; kingdom Metazoa; phylum Chordata; class Mammalia; order Artiodactyla; family Bovidae; genus Bubalus; species Bubalus bubalis. The sequence continues at coordinate 88,562,131 of NC_059181.1, forward strand.
ATAACTAAATACGGAAATGTGGAGGGAATATTTTCTCCTTGTACAATAGAGAAATGGCACCAGAGTCTATAAATGATTTATTTCTTTTATAACTCCAAATGAATGGCACTTATTGCATTTACTTTATGTGCTATTTGTTTCTTTAGGCAAGGGAGAAGTTTGGATGAGAGGAACAACACAGAGTTTTGCTTTAGAAACGTGTTGTGGAGTCAAGGAAGCACAGATGTCTTGGGTTCCAATTTGGGTATTACTCAACATCACGTGCAGAGAAGGCAATGGCACCCCACTCCAGTACTCTTGCCTGGAAAATCCCATGGACAGAGGAGCCTGGTAGCCTGCAGTCTATGGGGTCGCTAACAGTTGGACACGACTGAGCTTCTTCACTTTCACTTTTCACTTTCATGCACTGGAGAAGGAAATGGCAACCCACTCCAGTGTTCTTGCCTGGAGAATCCCAGGGACGGGGGAGCCTGGTGGGCTGCCGTCTATGGGGTCGCACAGAGTCAGACATGACTGAAGTGACTTAGCAGCAGCAGCAGCAACATCACCTGTGATCACTCACCTAGAGCCAGACATCCTGGAGTGTGAAGTCAAGTGGGCCTTAGGAAGCATCATTATGAACAAAGCTAGTGGAGGTGATGGAATTCCAGTTGAGCTATTTCAAATCCTAAAAGATGATGCTGTTAAAGTGCTGCACTAAATATGCCAGCAAATTTAGAAAACTCAGCAGTGGCCACAGGACTGGAAAAGGTCAGTTTTCATTCCAAATCAAAAAAAGGCAATTCCAAAGAATGCTCACTACCCCACAATTGCACTCATCTCACACGCTAGTAAAGTAATGCTCAAAATTCTCCAAACCAGGCTTCAGCAATATGTGAACTGTGAACTTCCAGATGTTCAAGCTGGTCTTAGAAAAGGCAGAGGAACCAGAGATCAAATTGCCAACATCTGCTGGATCATTGAAAAAGCTTTATTGACTATGCCAAAGCCTTTGACTGTGTGGATCACAATAAACTGTGGAAAATTCTGAAAAAGATGGGAATACCAGACCACCTGACCTGCCTCTTGAGAAACCTTTATAGTTAGAACTGGACATGGAACAACAGAGTGGTTCCAAATAGGAAAAGGAGTTCGTCAAGGCTGTATACTGTCACGCTGTTTATTTAACTTATATGCAGAGTCATCATGAGAAACGCTGGACTGGAAGAACCACAAGCTGGAATCAAGTTTGGCGGCAGAAATATCAATAACCTCAGATATGCAGATGACACCCTTATGGCAGAAAATGAAGAAGAACTAAAGAGCCTCTTGATGAAAGTGAAAGAGGAGAGTGAAAAAGTTGGCTTACAGCTCAACATTCAAAAAACTAAGATCATGGCATCCAGTCCCATCGCTTCATGGCAAATAGGTGGGGAAACAGTGGAAACAGTGGCTGACTTTATTTTGGGGGGCTCCAAAATCACTGCAGATGGTGATTGCAGCCATGAAATTAAAAGACACTTACTCCTTGGAAGGAAAGTTATGACCAACCTAGACAGCATATTAAAAAGCAGAGACATTACTTTGTCAACAAAGGTCCATCTAGTCAAGGCTATGGTTTTTCCAGTAGTCATGCAGGGATGTGAGAGTTGGACTATAAAGAAAGCTGAGTCCTAAAGAATTGATGCTTTTGAACTGTGGTGTTGGAGAAGACTCTTGAGAGTCCCTTGCACTGCAAGGAGATCCAACCAGTCCATCCTAAAGGAGATCAATCCTGGGTGTTCACTGGAAGGACTGATGCTAGAGCTGAAACTCCAATACTTTGGCCACCTCATGCGAAGAGCTGACTCATTTGAAAAGACCCTGATGCTGGGAAAGATTGAGGGCAGGAGGAGAAGGGGATGACAGAGGATGAGATGGTTGGATGGCATCACCGACTCAATGTACATGAGTTTGGGTAAACTCCGGAAGTTGGTGATGGACAGGGAGGCCTGGTGTGCTGCAATTCATGGGGTTGCAAAGAGTCGGACACGACTGAGCGACTGAACTGAACTGATGATAATGATGATGACAATGATAATGATAACACATGATAATGATGATCAAAGGTCTAACATTGTCTGAAAGCCTATTATATGCCAGGAATTTCATCGTTTTCTGCATTTACTTCCCATAACAATCTTGTGGGTTATACTCATTCTACAGATGAATGAACCAATCTGTCCTCACACTTATAATTATCAGAGGATTCAAAACTAGCCAGTAGTTTTTGACTATACTGTGTCCACCCATTCAGAGGAATAGATTTCCAAGGCTTGGCCACCGATTGTTATAAGCCTTAACAGTATGAGATATGTGCCCAACAGGAATCCATTGGGTATTCACTCAGTACTATCCCTTGATCATTATGGTGATGACGATGATAATTATGATAAAAGCAATGATGGTAATGAAGAGGAAACTTTATCTTTGATCCAAGATTTTTATGTCTGGGAAACCCACGGGCCTCCAAGAAAGGATTTATGTAAGGTCACATACTGTAAGAAGAGTCCAGATTGGAACCTGAGGTGGTGCTAGTGATAAAGAATCCACCTGCCAATGCAGGAGACAGAAGAGACAAGAGTTGGATCCCTGGGTCAGGAAGATCCCCTGGAGGAGGGCATGGCAACCCTCTCCAGTATTCTTGCCTAGATAATCCCATGGACAGAGGAGCCTGGTGGGCTACAGTCCATAGGGTTGCAAAGAGTCAAACATGACTGAAGCAAGTTAGCAGAGCACAGTACAGCAAGGTCATGAACTTAACCATTTTGCATTCCTAAAGCCAAGTTCATCTTCACCTTATTGCCCAACCAGAAAAAGCAGTATTGATTTCTCAGATGACAGACCTAAAGAACAACGATCACAATGGCATTGCTTCCTCCACCATCAATGCCTGCAAAAGCATCTTCATGCCAGTTCATAACTTGACTACCCTGGTCCCCAAGTTGTGGGCTAGGACTATAGTGCACAGGGTTGTTTAAACAGGAGGCAACAACCCTTTTCTCCTGAGCAGTAGGGTCACGTGCCTTTGCGAGCTTCCTCCACCTGGGCTCTCCTCTGTCTCTGGATCTGGACCCATGCAGACATCAGAAGCACTGCATCAGCCACACAGAGAACTAAAGGCACTACAGATCAGAGCTGCATGTGCTCAGTCGTGTCTGACTCTTTGCAACCCATGGACTGTAGCTCGCCAGGCTCCTCTGTCCATGGAATACTGGAGTGGGTTGCCATTCCCTTCTCCAAGGGATCTTCCCCACCCAAGGATTGAACCCAGGTCTCCTGCATTTCAGGCAGATTCTTTACCACTGAGCCACCAGGGAAGCCCCAAACAGGCGGACACAACAGAGGCCCTTCTGCAAGTCTGAGCAAGGTGGGTGGGAGAGGCATGAGGCAGATCTTGTTTAAGACCTATCCCCTTTGGCCAAAGATGATCAAAGCCAATGTTTTCAGTTACTGAATTTTGAAGTCTTTTTCCCTTTAAAACTTCCCATCCTTAAGTAGGTATATTCCTATGTATCTTATTCTTTTTGCTGTGATGGTAAATGGGATTGATTGCTTAATTTCTCTTTCTGATGTTTCATTGTTAAAGTAAGAGATTTCTGTTATTAATTATGTATCCTGCAACCTTACCAGACTCACTGATGAGCTCTAGTCACCTCCTGGTAGCATCTTTAGGACTTTCTATGTGCATATGTCATCTGCAAACAGTGACAGTTTTACTTCTTCTTTTCCAATTTGGATTACTTTTATTTCTTTTCCTTGTCTGATTGCCATGGCTAGGACTTCCAAGACTATGTTGAATAAAAGTGGAGAGAGTAGACATTCTTGCCTTGTTCCTGATCTTAGAGAAAATGCTTTCAGCTTTTCACCATTGAATATGATGTAGGTTTGTTGTATACAGCCTTTATTATGCTGAGGTATGTACATATATACAATGGAATATTATTCCATTAAAAAGAATGAAATAATGCCATGCCATTTGCAGCAACATGAATGGACTTGGAGATTATCATACTAAATGAAGTAAGTCAGACAGAGAAAGGCAAATATATGATATGGCTTATATGTGGAGTCTTAAAAAGAAAATTATACAAATGAACTTATTTAAACAAAAAAAAACAGATTCACAAACTTAGAGAACAAACTTTTTACCAGAGAAAAGAGTTGGGGGAAGGGATAGATTAGGAGTTTGGGATTGACATGTACACACAGCTATATTTAAAATAAAATGCTATTCTATAAAAAAATAAATAAAGTTTTTCAAACAGTTAAAAAAAAAAGCTCCCATCAAGCCTCCTTGTGAAGGAAAAAGGGAAGAAAGGAAGTCTAGTGCTCTGACCTGCAATGGGGACAGTGATCCTTCAGGTACGCATGCCCAGGACAGCCTGGCCATCAGTCTAGAAGAGTCTGGCACCTGCTGCAGGCTGGAGCAGAGAAGCCAATGTCAGACCATCCTGAAGAGGGGTATGCCTCCTTGCTGGAGCCCTTCTACATCCTGCCCCAGTGCCATCCCTCAGTGCCAGGGGGCTGGATTCAACCAGTCTTATAATGCTGGCAAGTGAGTTCCTGGACCTTCATCTCACTCCAGCCAGAATCCAGCCTGACCAACAAGTTGTTACCTGAAACTTCCACAGCCCACCTCCAGATAGTGAGTCTTAGGTGGGGCCCAGAAATCAGTATTTTAAAGATGCTCCCCAGGTGATTCTGATGCAGGTAATTATGCAAGGCTTTGATAAAACATTTGAAGTGCAATCCATTCCATGAACTGTTTCTTCCTGGAATTGCTTGTCATAATACTAGAATGATAAAAGAACTTGTGGAAGATGATTGAGTCAATGACAGATTTTGCACAAACCTAGTGGCTCAGCAGTAAATAGTCCACCTGCAATGCAGGAGATGCGGGTTCAATCCCTGGGTTGGGAAGATCCCCTGGAGAAGGAAATGGCAATCCACTCCAATATTCTTGCCTGAGAAAATTGCATGGACAGAGGAGCCTGGTGGCCTACAGTCCATGGGGTCGCAAAACAGCTGGACACAATTTAGTGAGTAAACAACAACTGGCTCCTTAGCAAAAATCAATCAGAAAATCAATTAAATAAAAAATCAATTAAATATTGAAACATGATGTGTCACAAGTATGTGGATATCAGAAGGAAAAGATACTCTTTGTTCTGTAGGGAAAATATAATTTCTAATATTTATATAGTAGCCATTCTACTTTAAGTGTATTTATAAAGTTTTTACCTTTCAAGTTTTCTTTGTCCCCACGTTATCGATTGGGGATGGGATGAAGGGAACTGTTCCCTTAGATCTGTTTTCTGTGTTCCTTTTTGCAATTTACACATATTCTGAGTCTTCTGAACCAGTAGGACAGGCCTGCCAGGAGCCTTCAGGGAGAGATCATCCCACAAAGAAGACAAAACTTCAGTTTTTAGACTTAAAGCAGCAACTCTGACTATAGAGTGGCATCTTTTACTCAAATTTGAACGCTAGTCCAATTCCTAAAATGGACTCATCATGTCTGATTCCTATGGATGAGGTATCCTGTGGTTGAAACTGGATGGGACTATTGCTAAGAATTCTGCATCACATTGTGGCCCATGCAATCCTGGAACAGCCCCCCACTGGTTGTTGTTGTTTTTTAGTCGCTAAGTCATGTCTGACTCTTTGCGAACCCCTGGACTATAACCCGCCAGGCTCCTCTGTCCATAGGATTTTTCAGGCAAGAATACTGGAGTGGGTTGCCATTTCCTTCTCCAGGGGATCTTTCCGACTCAGGGACCCAGGGATCGAACCTGCGTCTCCTGCATCGGAGGTGGATTCTTTACCACTCAGCCACCTGGGAAGTCCTCCCACTGTGTTAAGCATCATTATAAAGCAGAGATTTAGAAGAGTGGGGGTTCAACCCACTGGGGACACCAGGAAACTCAGTGGGGTTTTGGCACTGGAGGACTCCAGTGCCCAGCAGGCATGGCAGGACTCAGGGAAACCAGGGGTGGGGCTCAAAGGCAGAGGCCTGGCATGGAAGCCCCCACTTCCCTGCCTATTGGACTTGTTCCTGAGCACAGGTTGAGTCACACTAGGACCCTCCCTCAAAACTGATGTTCTGCAATGGGTTGGGGTTCTGTATGTATAGGTGGGAACAAGAGCCCACCAAGTACAGCTCAGTCACCTCATTTCTTCCCCACAGCAGCCCTGTGAGACAAGTGTTTTCCCATGAAAAGATCAAGTCTTAAGCAAGTGTATCTGCAATAATTGCCAGTTTTATTCCTCTGGCTAAGAGATCCAGAGGTATTTTGAGGTTTACATTTTTTCAATAGTTCTTTCATCAAGATTTTAAGTGCCCCCATTGCCCTTATAAGCTGGTTGCAAATTATTTGATTGACTCTTAATTAATAAAAAAACTTTAATTCTCTGTGTGTGTGATGTGTTCATTAAAAAATACATATAAGCAAAAAAAAAAAAAAAAACAGCACACAGAAACAAGCACAGTTAGATTTCTGATATATGCATGTATGTATACACACGCACGCACACACACAATTTGAGACTTTCTCCTACATATGTGAGCTGGTACTAAATATGCTGCTTTGTAACCTGTTATGTTTTACTTTACAATATGAAATGAACATATTTTCATGCATATGTGTGAAATTTCCCAGTCGAAAAATAGACCTAGAGAATGTGTCAAAATGCAGATGCTGAAAACAAGGAAACTATACCTAAAACAAAACTCCACCAGATGATTAAAAATAAAGCAAAAGTCACAGATACATCAGAAAATGCTAACAGAAAGCTGGGGCAAGATTTTAATATCGGACAAAAAAAGAATTCAAGGCCTAAAGCACACGGGATAAGGACGGCTGCGTGAATGTCTTTGCTTCCAATGCATCATCACAAACTTGTTTCTTACTCTTCTTATCTCTTCCCTAAGCCTTTCCAACTCATCTGCTCCTCTTATCATTTCTTCAGGGTCCAAATGCCTAACAGGAGAGTCCTCCTTATATCCCTGACCAGGCTGAATCAGCCCTCCTCTAAGGTTTCCTTCTGCTTCCTGGCTTACACCTTCTTCAGAAGGTTGAGGATTTCCTTCTGCCTCCTGTGGTACAGCTTCCAAAGGGCGGTCTTCCTCAGCCTTTGGCATGTTCTGTGGTTTTCTTTCATTTTCTCCACAAGACTTTTGCATGTTGAGTATTTTTCGATTTCCTTTTTGAATAAATTAACCCTGGAAAACAAAGGAACAAAACAACTAGATGCCAGGCAAATGAACCAGCAGCTAGAGTATGGGTTTCCATTGAGACTGGCTTCTTCTCATTTAGGTCTCTTAACTGTCAGTTTTCCAACTAGAAAAGGCTAGATCCTCAGGCTCTGAACTCCCCTGGCTCCGCCCCTCTCTCCCCCTCCTCACCCTCCCCCTCCCGCTCCAGCTCCATCTTCTCTCCTCCCGCTCCAGCCCACCATTTCCCAGCAGGCCCTGCTACAGGCCTCTCCTAGCACCGAAACAGGAGCAGGGAGCAGCGAGTAGCGCGGAAGCAATTAACCCCTCCCTCGCCTCCGATCTCCAACACTCCCGCCCTTTTAGGCTTTCCCAAGCCATTCCAACCTCCTACCTCTCACCTGAGACCGGCTGGTCCAGTCTCTGGCCTCCCCTCCCCCTTCCACGTCTCTCCAGTCTCCCCCCTCCCCCGCCCCATTTCCGCTGCAGGCTCTGCACAGGCCTCTGGCGCTTCATCCGGATGGGGAGAGGCTGCAGTGACCCCGGGATGGGCTTCGGTGTCATCCGCACTCACACCCCACCCCCACCCCCAGGAACAGGAGGCAACTGCACCTTTACACTGACCTGCAGGGATCCAGGGAATTTTCCTCCCTCTTCCCTCAGTCGGTTTGGGTCGCTCCCCAAAGACCAAGAGTCCTGCAGACCGACAAGACTGCTTGGTGAGGAGGTCAGTACCTGAATCACGGGCCCCTTTAACGATTCTAGGCCTTGTTCGTCTAAAGTTTCCCCACGTCCTCATCCTCGCGATCCTTATAAGGCAACCCCGCCCTCCCTCCCCGGTGCCCACCGGTTCCCTTCAGGCAGGGAGTGAGCGACTCAAGTTGTTTCTAAATTGTTTCTGTGTCTCTCTGGGGATCCTCAATTAGCTACGTGAGTGCCTTTTGGTCTGGAAAAGTGGTTTGTTTCCTACTATACACAACTGGGACATTCCCTCTGTAATTATGAATTGTTTTAAATAAACTAAAAGAGAATGTCTTTGATCACTAGAGTTTATCAGTGTTGGATTGTTTCCACTGTGATGTTCTGAAACTTTTTCACCTCGAAATATTAAAGCAGCTTATGTTAGAGACACTTTCAGATCAGATCAGATCAGTCGCTCAGTCGTGTCCGACTCTTTGCGACCCCATGAATCGCAGCACGCCAGGCCTCCCTGTCCAACACCAACCCCCAGAGTTCACTGAGACTCACGTCCATCGAGTCAGTGATGCCATCCAGCCATCTCATCCTCTGTCGTCCCCTTCTCCTCCTGCCCTCAATCCCTCCCAGCATCAGAGTCTTTTCCAATGAGTCAACTCTTCGCATGAGGTGGCCAAAGTACTGGAGTTTCAGCTTCAGCATCATTCCTTCCAAAGAAATTCCAGGGCTGATCTCCTTCAGAATGGACTCGTTGGATCTCCTTGCAGTCCAAGGGACTCTCAAGAGTATTCTCCAACACCACAGTTCAAAAGCATCAATTCTTTGGCCCTCAGCCTTCTTCACAGTCCAACTCTCACATCCATACATGACCACAGGAAAAACCATAGCCTTGTCTAGACGGACCTTTGTTGGCAAAGTAATGCCTCTGCTTTTGAATATGCTATCTAGGTTCGTCATAACTTTCCTTCCAAGAAGTGTCTTTTAATTTCATGGCTGCAGTCACCATCTGCAGTGATTCTGGAGCCCAGAAAAATAAAGTCTGACACTGTTTCCACTGTTTCCCCATCTATTTCCCATGAAGTGATGGGACCGGATGCCATGATCTTTGTTTTCTGAAAGTTGAGCTTTAAGCCAACTTTTTCACTCTCCACTTTCACTTTCATCAAGAGGCTTTTGAGTTCCTCTTCACTTTCTGCCATAAGGGTGGTGTCATCTGCATATCTGAGGTTATTGATATTTCTCCCAGCAATCTTGATTCCAGCTTGTTTCTTCCAGTCCAGCGTTTCTCATGATGTACTCTGCATATAAGTTAAGTAAACAGGGTGACAATATACAGCCTTGACATACTCCTTTTCCTATTTGGAACCAGTCTGTTGTTCCATGTCCAGGTCTAACTGTTGCTTCCTGACCTGCATACAAATTTCTCAAGAGGCAGGTCAGGTGATCTGGTATTTGCATCTCTTTCAGAATTTCCCACAGTTTATTGTGATCCACACAGTCAAAGGCTTTGGCATAGTCAATAAAGCAGAAATAGATGTTTTTCTGGAACTCTCTTGCGTTTTCCACGATCCAGCGGATGTTGGCAATTTGATCTCTGGTCCCTCTGCCTTTTCTAAAACCAGCTTGAACATCAGTAAGTTCACGGTTCACATATTGCTGAATGTTTTATAATTGAGACATTACATATATTTTACTGTTTATAATAAATGGCATCTATACAAAAGCCTGGCTCTTAATTTTAATATTGGCACAAGATCTGTTTTCCATGATATGTTAACACCTACAATGTCACTAACTGTTGAGGCTATTTTTTATTGAGATTCTGAAGTCAAAGGAGCCTTGTGTTGTTTTTGTTCATTTCTCCTATTTCCTTGAAATAAGAGATTGTGTATGGGCTTCACTGTGAAGACTTCAGATCAATCTTTGTATTACACTTGGTTATCTCTTAGCTATATAACTTCTGAGTATAAATCATTGAACTCTTCAGAGAAATATTATAAGGAATAAATCATAATAGGTGTGAAGGAAAGCACAGTGTTGGGATGCACCTCACCGAGCTGATGAAAGGGGTTGAGGCAACGAAGGAGGAGAAAAGCCTGAGTGATCTCAGGGACACTGCAGAGATGGAACAGACCAGAACGTGGGGAGAGCTAACGGGTGGACAGAGTGTTCTGGTTAGGAATGTGACCCCAGGAGGCAGACAGGACCTCACTGGCAGATGGAGTCCATAGGACCTGGGGTCAGAGAGAAACTAAAGAGAGTGTTATGGTCTCCAGGAGGTGTGGGGGACCCCTTAGTCATGAATCCTTCTGCTTTATGCCTGCTTCCTACTTTAAAGGAGGCTCTGGGAACTTGGCATCAGCTCAGCTTCCCTACTGTCAGTGGACCTGGTCCTTCTCTGCCCTGTAGACCAGTGACAGACATGGGGCACTTTACTCCTTACCAACGTTGTACACCGTATCAGTGTATAAAGGGGCTGTGTAGTGTCCCATGGAAGCAACTATGGTCCTTCCCCAATCAGTCCTACACCCGGATTTCCTCAAATCCCTGGAGTGTCCCATCAGTTGCCTCTGAGCCCTGTCTGCTCACCTGGCACCCCCACTCTTCATTCCAGTCAGGATGGACTCCCCATCCCCTCCTTTCCATCTAGCCCCCTTAGGTCCTGCCCACTATCCCAGGCCCAGCTCCTCTCAGGAATTTCTGATGACTCCAGTGAGCCCTTCCTCCTCTTTTTAAATTAAGGGGGTTCTATAGAGGTGACACTGGAGAAGAAAACGGCACTCCAGCAGTCTTGGCTGGGAAATCCCATGGGAAGAGGAGCCTGACGGGCTACATTCCACAAGGTCACGAAAGAGTCGGACACGACTGAGCGACTAAACAACAACACACACTTCCGCCTCTCTTGTACTTTTTATGTTTTTCTTGGGTAACCTCTTCCCTCTCCCCCAAGTTCTTCTTCTCCCTGTCCCTCAGTTATCCTTTTTCATTTTCCTATTACAAAATGGGAAGTAGTAACAATGACTACCTCACAGAGATGCTGTGAGCTCTGAAAGTGACAATACATTTTATAAACCTTGGTAATGAGAAACGTTATCTATATTTATTTCTACTTATAAATCTTTATTGCAATTTCTCTCACAGTAGGCATGAAAAATATAGAATGCAGTGTGTTGATTATTTACAAGAACATTTGGGGATGCTGTTAGTGAGCATATTAGCTCCTGAAGACTGCGTAACAAAGCTCCACAAGCTATGTTGTCTGAAATGTAAAAAATGTATTCTCTCATAATTCTGGAGACATAAAGCCCAAAATCAATGTGTTGCGCATGACCGTGCTTCTTCCAAATGCTCTGGGGTAGTATCCATTCTTGCCTCTTCTCAGGTCTGAATGCTCCTGGAGCTCCTTGGTTTGTGGCAGCAGGGCCCCAATCTCCTCCTCCATCTTCACATGGCCTTCTTGCCTATGTGACATCTCTCTCTCTCCTTCTCTTCTTTTTCTTTTAATCAATTATTTTCATTTCCAGATTCTCAAGCTCTGCACAGTTTTAGTACTCCCTGAGAAATTAAACGCTGTCATATCCCTTCCATAAAAATGGGAGGAAATGCATCAGTATATACTAATGACTGACACAAAACATTTACTAGTTTATCACAAAAATGCATTTATGGTAGGAGCATCAGAAAGAGTAACTGAAAAATTAAAATTTACCTTAAAAAAGATGTTAGTCAGGAAACTTTACAAATAAGTGGCTTGACAAATAAGTGGCTATATATGTAAATCCTAAGTACATTACACTATTTTATATCCATTTTGGTAATGGACTACTCCAGGAAGATGTAATTACAAAACTTTAATTCAAAGAGTCCTTAAAATGTAAAGCAAAACAGGTCTTAAAAAATATTGGTTTGATGAGAAGAGAGATTTTAGTCTATTTTAGACAAATCTGGTTAGTTTCTAACTACACTTCATTTCAGCACAATCATCACTCAGGGGACAATCATTTAAGAGAAAGGGGAAATTAAAGTTTAAATTTCCTTCAGAATTCTGCCCATTATCACCCAATCAATATTGAAGTATATGTCATCAAGTATGCAAAATTACAGAATGTCAGTTATGAAATTTGGAGGCAAAAAGCATAATTATGTATAAAATCACTGACAAATTTGAGCTAGTATTATTCTCTAGGACATTGTATTGTATCATTACCTTAAAAGGATGGCAAACTAGACATCAGCAGAAATGCTGTTAAAACTGTTGGGTTTTTTTGCTCCAAGTTTTTCATATGAATGAAATAAAAGTTTAACAGTCTCTAAGTTAAATTTCACGGTGAAATTGCTGCTCTCTGATTTAACTTTCAGGGGTAAGACAGGGCAAAATCCAAGTATCATCCTTTCCATTTTTGTGCATAAATACAAATAAGAGTCAGTATCAATACCAATGACAACGTAAGGAAACATGTTTAGTCAGGTTCTATAACACAGGATACTACGACACAACTCTGTTACAGTACATTCCCATTTTGTGTTTTGGAAGAGCAGCTTACATAGTATGGTGTGAAAAGCAGTAAAACGCACATGCTTTCTGTGTCATTTAGCAAAGAAAAGACAAGAAAGAATATATTGCCAAACTCCACCTGCTACTCCATCCTAGACCCAGTTGTCTATCATCCACTTAGTTCCAGTACTTCCAAATTCTCAGTCTATCCCACTCAGTCTCAAGCCAAGATTAACTCCTTTTGCACCAGCTCTCCTTTCTCTCAGCTAAATCATCATTTTCCAGAAAAGTCTGATTTTTCTGACACCACGATTTAACCCATTTGAAGTCAAAGAAAATACTGTAACACTGAAAGCAATTAAACTAGAGATGGAAATTAGTGTTGTGGAAGATACATGTCAAGTGCTCTGCAAATGTAAGGGCTAAGTTGCAAGAAAACAGATTTTAAACTCTGCCTGGCTTCCTTAGTTACTCGGTATATGATAATGTTGCTCTGATTACTAGTCAGGACAAAAAAGTGCTCAAAGGCACTAAAATATGCATCTTGGGGGGAAATGCATGGACATTAAGATTTCTTGGGAGTTGACAAGGCATTTTTACATCCATAAGGACCGTCAACTTAAACTTAGTCCATCACAGTTATTAAAAAAATGAAAGGAGTGGAATTCTTGCTTACAACTGGGTTTGGCAGAAACACATCTGTATACTCTGCCTCTGTAATCACACAGTCCTTTAATTAGGGACAATGAGTGTGCCCACAGAGCAGCACTAATGAAAAATTTATAAAGAATCTATGATAGAGCTTCACAATCCAGCTTTACTAGGTTGTAAACACTCATCTTACCCAAGCATTACTTTGTGTATCTGTGAAACATCTGAAAAATACTTTTCTTTGACTTACCAAGCTGTAGGGAATGAGTCATTTTATGTACAAGTATCTACAGTAGAACTTGGTACTTTCTTGCATTAACTGAACAGTGTCCCAACTGGAACTTAGAAGAAGGTTGCCAACTTTTTGAGGCTCTGTGAGGTGCTGGATGCTCTAAATCAGTTTGTCTTTGGAAGCTTCTCTCTTTGGCATTCTTCCTCTGTCCATTTAGTAATTTGCCTGGAGGTGAAGACGTAGCACGTAACTGATATTCATCTGGGGATCCTTTTATCCAGGTTGGCCTCATTTGTTCTTGATTCACCTCTTTCTGAAGCTGCAATGCTAATAACCTATGCTAATAACCCTGTTCTTCCTGTTTATGTCTCGCAAAAAATAGACGTTCCAAGCTGAAGCTGCAATGCTAATAACCAATGCTAATAACCCTGTTCTTCTTGTTTATCTCTCGCAAAAAATAGACGTTCCAAATCTATCAGTTTTGGGGTGAAGTGGACTTATTTACTCTTGGTTGGAGGAAGCTTTGAGGAACATTTTCCTTCTTTTTGTAGAATAGCATGGATCGCTGACTGCTTCAGACAAAGATTCCTGGTTTTTTGCTCTGGAGATGTCCTTATTGGTCAGTAGGGGAGACTCCTCATTTTCTGTCACAACTGTGTTATTTTTCAGTGTCTGTGTACATCTGACACTGTACATCCACTCTCTGTTTCGCCATAAGGCTTAACTGCAGTTTCTCCAGAAGAGGAAACTCCAGCTTTAGGCTCTTCACGACTGATGACACATAACTCACTTTCATGACTGCTTTGTTTTGATTTCACTTTTCCTTCAAGGTACCATTCTCCACCACTGGCACATAACTGAGGTCTAGGTGACTCCACTGAAGCTTCTGCATCTTGCTTTTGAACTGCAAGGCATATTTGAGGAGAAAGTGCTGGCACATCTTCCTCAATTTCTGTGTCTTGCCATGTAGGGTTCTTCCCATCACCACTGTCAATTTCCTTGGACCTGGAGTTTTCCCGTCTTCTTCTACAACTTCAGACTATGATGCTGACTCAAGTTGAGAACTCGGTGACAAATACTTCTGAATATAGCCAGTGTTTTTTCGTTTGCTCTGCCTTTTCCTTTGTGACTCCGTTGTGGCTGGATTAGATTTTTTGGAATACGAGAGGAGAGCTGAGACACGTTCCTCACAGACATTGCTAATATTAAGGCTTAGCCTTCTTGCCAGTGCTTCATCTCTTTTCAGTTGTTCTTCCATCTCTCTGTGCCTTTTTTCTGCCTGTCTCTTTTCCTCTTCTTCCTCCTCTGCCAGTAATCTCTGTATGTATTCTTCACTGGCTTTGTTTTCTCCCTCCTGAATGGCTCATCGCTCTGCCTCCTCCTTGCTTCTCTCCTTTTCATATTCTCTTCTTAACTCCCCAGGTTGACTTAAGAGACGAACAGGGAGACAGTCATCAATGATTTCCTCTGATTGTTGCCCAGAGACTCTAAGCTGGGATTCCTCTGGATAGTGTTTTTGAATTATCTCCCACAGTTCCATATTTTTTTTCACTGTTCTTTGTTAATATTTAATATTTTTAGTTTTAAATTCCATGTAAAGTATTTGTACAATATATTAAAAATATTATAAGATTTCATAACTATCCAGATCAAAGGACACACATGTATGTATATACCCATATCTAGATAAATTTTACTTGACAAGAGAATTTCTTCGGGTGTGGTACCGAGTCCACGAAGAGACCTGGTGGCGACAGAAAGGACGGCACAAATTTGCCTTCTCCACAGTCGATTTGAAGCATGCTTTACAGAGCGTGTGGTTGCAAGGCAGTGTCACAGGCTCAATGAGGATTTCCAGACAGATGTGGCACTGGCATTCCAACAAGGAAGGGATGGTATCTCTGGGTACAGCCTTTCTAATATGCTATAAGTTGTTTAGTTTTGTTCAGTCGCTCAGTCGTGTCCGACTCTTCATGACCCCATGAATCGCATCACGCCAGGCCTCCCTGTCCATCACCAAACCCCGGAGTTCACTCAGACTCACGTCCATTGAGTCAGTGATGCCATCCAGCCATCTCATCCTCTGTTGTCCCCTTCTCCTCCTGCCCCCAATCCCTCCCAGCATCAGAGGCTTTTCCAATGAGTCAACTCTTTGCATGAGGTGGCCAAAGTACTGGAGTTTCAGCTTCAGCATCATTCCTTCCAAAGAAATCCCAGGGCTGATCTCCTTCAGAATGGACTCGTTGGATCTCCTTGCAGTCCAAGGGACTCTCAAGAGTCTTCTCCAACACCACAGTTCAAAAGCATCAATTCTTTGGCGCTCAGCCTTCTTCACAGTCCAACTCTCACATCCATACATGACCACAGGAAAAACCATAGCCTTGACTAGACGAACCTTTGTTGGCAAAGTAATGCCTCTGCTTTTGAATACGCTATCTAGGTTCGTCATAACTTTCCTTCCAAGGAGTAAGCATCTTTTAATTTCATGGCTGCAGTCACCATCTGCAGTGATTTTGGAGCCCCAAAAAACAAAGTCTGACACTGTTTCCACTGTTTCCCCATCTATTTGCCATGAAGTGATGGGACCAGATGCTATGAGCTTCGTTTTCTGAATGTTGAACTTTAAGCCAACTTTTTTACTCTCCACTTTCACTTTCATCAAGAGGCTTGAGATCTAGAGAGCTCTTCAAGAAAATCAGAGATACCAAGGGAACATTTCATGCAAAGATGGGCTCGATAAAGGACAGAAATGGTATGGACCTAACAGAAGCAGAAGATATTAAGAACAGGTGGCAAGAATACACAGAAGAACTGTACAAAAAAGATCTTCACGACCCAGATAATCACGATGGTGTGATCACTGACCTAGAGCCAGACATCCTGGAATGTGAAGTCAAGTGGGCCTTAGGAAGCATCACTACGAACAAAGCTAGTGGAGGTGATGGAATTCCAGTTGAGCTATTTCAAATCCTGAAAGATGATACTGTGAAAGTGCTGCACTCAATATGCCAGCAAATTTGGAAAACTCAACAGTGGCCACAGGACTGGAAAAGGTCAGTTTTAATTCCAATCCCAAAGAAAGGCAATGCCAAAGAATGCTCAAAGTACCGCACAATTGTACTCATCTCATATGCTAGTAATGCTCAAAATTCTCCAAGCCAGGCTTCAGCAATACATGAACCGTGAACTTCCTGATGTTCAAGCTGGTTTTAGAAAAAGCTAAGCAGTTAGCCATCTGCAAAGAAATAAACTCTCTGGTCACATGACTGAATGATCTAGAAACATACAGAAAAATGTCAGTGAAAGAATCTAAGAGTGATTTCAGGGAAGCAAAACTAAAACATTTAATAGGCAGAAACCTAAGTCATTTGAACCATACATTGGTTTTTCTTGGGGAATTCTTATCCTCCATTCCTGATATTTTCTTCCATGGGGATGAACAGGCATGACCAAACCCATGCGGCCTCTCTATACACTCACTCCTCTATCTGGAGAACCACTTCCCTGATTAGTGAGGTTGGAGAAAACAAATAGGTTGCCTAGCCCAGGGCCTCTCGCTTGCCAGTTCTTGAAGCAAGCTGCCCTTATGGAGCACGTTTGCTCTCCCCTCAGGAGTGGGTCTACAAACAGATCCATAGCTCTTCTCCTCTTTTCTGTCTCACTGGTTTCCAAACTATTCCTATGGTTGTGCTCCAAGATGGTTGTGTTTTTAAGAGGCCCTGAAAATACACTCCTTCACATCTTGACTCTAAACCAGCTAAGAAATATGAAAAATAAAGAGAATAATACATCAACTTTGTTCCTTATAAAGGTGATATTGTAGAATGTGCCTTAGATTTCACACAAGGCAAGTGGGCTTCTTATTCATGAACCCCAGCACTGCACAGATCTGTCCATCCTGCACTGGTGTACCAGGACAGTCAGAAAGGACTAGGACTGCAATGCATATCTCTCTGCATTCTAATAAAAGCATCCTATGTGTAACCAAGAAAAGTGGCTTCCTTGCAAGTCTATTCTTGTAGTAGGAGAAATTGTTTCAGGACACCTTCTTTGAGAAAATCTTCTCAAAATGGGTAAATACTCCTTGTTCTATGTACTCACCAAAACATCTTCTGAGGATATGGCTTTCTATGCATCTCAGGGAGTAGTTTATATCAATACCCTCTTCTTTCCTTCACAAGCATGACTAAAGTGGAGCCTCATGTGCAAGGGGATTGGAATAAATTTCTAAATTCCAAGGTTACAATGAAATCATATGTCATTAAATTTTCTCTTGGAAATCCCTTTTAAGAAGGAATTGAGGAAATGTTCAAAATTATACCCACTTAAACCTTACACCCGTGGCAGATTCATGTTGATGTATGGCAAAACCAATAAAATATTGTAAAGTAATTAGCCTCCAATTAAAATAAATAAATTTAAATTAAAAAAAATTATACCTGCACATAAGCCCATACAGAGATTATAGCCAGGCAACTACAGATAAAACATTAATAAAAATAATAGCATGTTTCATATAGGGATATATATGCATGTAATACAAGTATAAAGATGTGTATTAAGAATCAAAAATCCAGGGTATGGTCTAGTGGTCAAAACTTCACCTACCAATGCACAGGTTATAGGTTTGATCCCTGGTGGCAGAGCTAAGATCCCACATGCCTTGTGGCCAAAAAACCAAAACATAAAACAGAAGCAATATAGTAACAAATTCAATAAAGACTTTTAAAATGGTCCAAATCAAAACAAAACTTTAAAAAATATATGTTGTTATGTATAAGAGTTGGGATTAATCTTAGGTAAGGTAGTTGAGTGGCAAAAGACAATAGCATAGTTGTTATTGTTAAAGGTTTAAAATTCAGAAGGAAGATATGAAATATTAATACTTATATACCCAATCACACAGCAAAACTATTCACAGAGCCAAAACTACAGTACATGCAAGGGACAGAGGAAGAAATGCACTAATAATAGATGATTCTAACATACTTCCCTTAATCCAAAATAGTCAAGTAGAAAAATATTTACTCATTGCAGAAAAGACTTAAACTACACAGTCTCAAGAGTAGATCTGACAGATGAACATACTGAACTGTGAAGGGTCTTAGACAACAGACTTTTTAGATGAACATGGAACATTCATGAAATTTATTCTATTTTAGGCTGGTAAACAAATCTTCAGCCCTGATAGAAATACAGATTAAAAATGGCAGAATTTGATGAGGATAATGTTAACGAAAACACAACATATCAGAATCTAATTAAAGCAGCAGTGAGCAACACTAGTGCATGCTCAGTCGCCTAGTCGTGTCTGACTCTTTGCAACCTCATGGTCTATAGTCCACCAGGCTCCTCTGTCCATGGGATTTCCCAGGCAAGAATACTGGAGTGGGTTGTCATTTCCTCCTCCAGGGGATCTTCCTGACTCAGGGATCAAACCCACGTCTCCTGCTTGGCAGGTGGATTCTTTACCCCTGAGCCACAAGGGAAGCCCTACAAAGAACCAGGCTTCCTTGGAAAAAATGTCTGATTCCAGGTTTGCGTAGGGATTGTACCAGATGAATCTGGACCAAACTCTCATACAAGAAAACACAATCAAGGCACAAAAGTCAATCAGAAGGAGCTCACACAGGCTAAAGACAGAACAATTAGAATGTCAAGTAAAATAATGACTACAATATATTTAAAGCACATCAGATATAGAAAAATCTAGAGCTCGTAACGCCATTCTAATGGGAAAAAAAGCCCACAGAAACCAACTTTTTGCTCACCTTTGGAGGATCCTAAAGAAACAACCTGCTGTTCTGAAGAGTGAAAAAATTGTAAAAGAATTAAACATTCATCCTATCCTCCCATGCAACCTAATAGTTGATTAGGAAATTCCTTTTATAAAGGAATTCCAACTAACAAATGCATACAAAATTTTGCAACCTTAAATGAAATGCAGATTTGGCAATGATATTTGGAGGCCACAAACTTCAGGTGAAAAACACATGGGAAATGTTACAATGGCAGTAGCAGGCTGACAACACATGAAACCAGTGATTAACCTTAGTGTCACAACTGGAGAGACAACTAGACACAATGAGCCTCCTGGAAGAAGGCTATGGAGTAAACACCACCACATCTGAGGTATGCTTGCCAAAAATATGAATTGGATATAGCCTCTGAATTTAAATCACCAATCTAAAGGGGGAGGAGACAGAACAACATAAAACAATAGGGATAGAGTCAGCAGACTGATAGTTTAGTGGGTAAAGAACTCAACTGCAATGCAGGAAGCACAGGAGACACGGGTTTGATCCCTAGGTCGGGAAGATCCCCTGGAGGAGGAAATGGCAACCCACTCCAGTATTTTTACCTGGAAAATTTCATGGACAGAGGAGGCTACAGTCCATGGGGTCGCAAAGAATCAGACATGACTGAGCACAGCAGACTCTAGAATGCAAACGCCACAGAACAAAAAACATAGCTTCTTATGCAAATAAATTGGAGGATGTGATGGTTAATTTCATGTGTCAACCTGATGGGGCCACAGAGTGCATACACATTTGGTTAAACATTATTCTGTGTGTCTAAAGGGGTTTTTCTGGATGAGATTAACATTTGAATGGGTGCATGAAGTAAAGCATATTGGCAGCTTGTTCCTGCACTCAGACTAAATGAAAAATGGGCTCTTCTTGGGTCTTGAGCCTGTTGGCTTTTGGACTGGAACTTACACCATCAGCTCTCTTGGGCCCAGGGCTTGCTGACCATAGACTGTGGGACTTCTCAGCTTCTATAATGACCTGAAACAATTCCTGAAGTCAGTCTACTCCCCCCTCTATAATAGGCTATTGGTTCTGTTTCTGACTAATACAGATTTTGGTACCAACAGTGGTTTTAAAGGAAGAGAAATTTAAGGTTGAGTTTTCTGAACTGGCCTGGGGGCAAGGGGAGGTTTCTGGAATTGGCTCTCGAATCTGATCATATTTAAAGGTGCTATGGACTACATTTCCAGTAGTAAAAAGAGCCCTGATAGTCCATGCTGTGATCTGTGAATGGATATAACCTAAATGTCACCACTGCAGACACTTAAAAGAAGAAAGTATGTGGGTGACTGTGTTTATAATACTTTCAAACATTTTTGCAAGATAACAAATATAAGAAGATTGCCTGATTGCCCCTAATGTCACTAGACAAAATGGAGAAAGAAAAGGGTGAGCTCAGAAATTGGAATTCCCAGCTCGAGTACCGCATAAATGATCTGTAAGCTTTCATTAGTGCCCTGAAGGAGACCTTATTTCCTGTAACCACAAGGTGAGACTGTTAAAAACAAATGGAAAACCTCATCCTCCGCAAAGACAAGCCACTGATTGGAAGAAAATATTCATAAATTATATATCTGATAAAGGACTTCTATACAGAAAAAAGAATCAAAAGTCAATAGGAAGAAAACAGACACACTCATAGATAAACTGACAAAAGATTTCAAGAGCTACTTCATCAAAGAAGACATAGAAATGGCAAAGAAGCACATGAAACTATGCTCATCATTATCATCATTGTGGAAATATAATTGAAAACTACAATTAGCTACCACTACACCCGACAGGGAATGTTCACGAAGAAAAAGAATGACCAAATCAAGTTTTGGCGCGACTGTGGGGCATGGAACTCTCACACACTAATGGTGGTGATGAAAATGGTGTCACCACCTTGGAAAACAGTTTGTGCATATCCTACAAGGTTAATCTTACATCTACCATATGATCCAGCTGTTGCACTGGTATGTATTCTAGAGGAAGAAAGCATATGTCCGTGCCAAGATTTACACACCAATGTTCATAGCAGCTTTATTTAGAAGAAATCCACTTGGAAACACCTCAAATGTCCCTCAAGAGGTGAATGAATAAAGCAAATTGTGGCATACGGATATACTGGATGGGTGGCTCAGATAGTAGAGAATCTGCCTGCAAAGCAGGAGACCCGGGTTTAATCTCTGGGTCAGGAAGATCACTTGAAGAAGGAAATGGCAACCCACTCCAGTATTCTTGCATTGAAAATCTCATGGAGGAAGGAGCCTGATGGGCTGCAGTCCAGGGTGTCGCAATGAGTCAGACACGACTGAGCGAATAACCCTTTCATATACTGGATTACTACTCAGCAATAAAAAAAAAAAAAGAGCTATTGACACATGCAACAAAATAGATAAATAAAAAATATATATAGATGTCCAATTCTAGTCTGACATGTACGGAGCTTCAAAGTCAGCACTCCATCCTAATAAATACAAAGTCAAACTAGAAAAAAAATAGCTCTTCTCAGATCAGAGAGGTGAGGCCACAAGTCAAATTTCTGTCTCCAAAATTAAAGAGACAGGTGAATACAGAGAATACAACTTACCAAAGCAAAACCCATCAGCAGAAACTTCCATGGGAACCAGTATCAGTGTAGGAAAACCAAAAAATATAAGTGCTGGGGTCTCCTGAGGACTGCTGCCCTTGAACCTTGAGTAGAAGCTCCATAAGCCATCAGGACACTGATCCTCAGAAGCTGTCTCCTTCAGACACCTGATATGAGCAAGGCCACCAGCATGAGGGTGGCACAGGGAGACACATCCAGCACATGATATAATGGGTTTCTCCCAAGGCCCTTTTCTTCTCCTTTTCTCGTTTGTCCCCAAAGAACAAAGTGGAAAAGGAATAAGAAGTGGTCTGAATTCATGCAGACATTCATGATCCCACAATAACCACAGAACCATGGGTTTATTCATGTGTTATCATTGAATGTTCACAGAGATATTGTAGGTAACACATTCTTACCCCCATTTTACAGAGGGGAAAGCTGAGGCGCAGAAAGAGTTGCTACCTGTCTCACCTCCTACGACCCTGCTCCAGGACACTGCACTCACTGGGGCCAGGCGGGACCCTTTACCAGTGAGACAGTGGGGCACTGAACCCCAGAGCAGGAAAGAGGTGACTTGGGTGTCCATCCATTTGTCTCCCCACACCCCAGGGTAAGCCAGCCCCCACCACAGGAACTTACTCTCCCAACTCAGTTCCAAACACCTGAAGGTGAAACCTACTTTCCTCACCAGGCAGCCTCTGTCTGTATTAAAATGTCACGGTCTCCGCAATGACCTCAGGTTTCTACGGCAACCGCGGTGCGCAGCCCTGTTCTCTACACCTGGAATGTCTCCTATGTTGTAACCATCATTTGCAGTCTTGACAAGCTACATCCTCGCAGTCATCCAACACCACAGGTTCTGTCGTCTGCAGGAAGAGCTCTGCACTGGAGCATAAAAATCCGTGAATACCCAACGCGTGTTTGACACATTCTGCATCCATCCATCTATTCATCTAGTTAACAGGTATTAAGACAAAAGTTTATATGATCTCTTTGGTTAAATTTAGGCTTCTCTAGAATGGGAACAGGGAATGAAAATGTAGGAAAATGGGTGTGGAAAATTCAGTTGTTAACTCTAAGAAGACATGGCTCCCTTTCTTTTAAGATTCCAGGCTTCCCAGGTAGCACTAGTGATAAAGAACCCGCCTGCCAAAGCAGGAGACGTAAGAGATATGAGTTAGATCCCTGGCTCGGGATGATCCCCTGGAGCAGGGCACGGCAATCTGGTATTCTTGCCTTGGACAAGAATCCCTTGGACAGAGGAGCCTGGTGGGCTACAGTCCATAGGATCGCAAAGAGCAAACTGAAGCGAATAACTGAGGACCAATGCACATTAAGATTTCAACCAGCTCAAGTTTCTATTTGATGATTCTAAAACATGCTTTAAGCCCTAGCTCCCTCTCCACATTTCTTGTTACTGTCCTCTTTCCATAGATTCTCTCTCACACCGAAGTTCTATCAAGAATTCTGCACACTTAATTCACATCTTCCTGTACCTCCCTTCCCTCATCTAAAGGGGCTGTGTTCCCCTGTGCTTTCACTGAAATTACACTTGCCAACTCAACAACCACTTATTTGTCACACTTATACAATAGATCCAGAATGTTGAAAGGATTTTTCAAATACAGGCAAATAAGGTTATTTTCTCAAGAGAAGAGGCTTGCAGGACTTGCCTGGTGGTCCAGTGGCTAAGACTCTGCTCCTAATGCAGGGGGCTAGGGTTCAATCCCTGATCAGGGAAATAGATCCCACATGCTGCGACTAAAAGAGATCCCACATACAGCAACTAAGACCCCATGTGGCCAAATAATTTTTTTTTATAAAAAGAGAGAGAGAAGAGAACTTCCTTTCTGTAGTTGAGAATTCAATTACTTGACTACAGATGGGGAATCACATTACAGGACAGCCAGTTATCCAAAAGCTCAAGCTGTAAAATACATTCCATGGAGTAAAAGTTAGATAACGTGAAGGCTGTGCTTTCAACAACTGGCTTTCAAATGAAGCACATTTTTTCTCAGACATATCTCATTATTTTACTTCAATGAAATTGATTTTTCAAATATGTTAAGTGCAAGTTACCAATAATTTTTATTCACTTCAATAACCTGTGTTTTATCCATTTATTTCTTTCTCAAGAACTTAGCAAGTAGGAAATAAACTTGTCTGAAATTATATTGTTATTCCAAACTCTGCCATGAAAATATATTGTTTGAAAGAATTGTGCGATATACCATATTTGGACAATATACTGGTAGGGATATGGACCTCTTTTGCAGTTTCCTGTTAAGTCAAAATTCTTTTACTGGACTGTAGAAATTTTGATGCTTGACTTTCTTTGGGGATGTATCCATTAAATAAGAAAAATTAAACCCAACCTACAAAAAGTATACACGAATCCATATTGATATCAACAAATGTCTGAATTAATAAAGAAATGGTGTTGAGAATAAACATCTTTATCAAATAATTTCAAATAATATATGTAAATACCATTGCCTCCATGAAGTGTGCCTGCATGTGTGCTCAGTCATGTCCAATTCTTTGCGACCCCATGGACTATAGCCTGCCAGGCTCCTTGGTCCTTGGGATTCTCCAAGCAAGAATACTGGAATGGGTTGCCTTTTCCTCCTCCAGGGGATCTTCCCAACACAGGGATCGAACCATCGTCTCCTGTATTACAGGTAGATTCTTTACTACTGAGCCATTGGGGAAGCCTTATTGCCTCCATGAAGTAAACCATAATTCTGGCTTCTACCTCTGAGGGCAGAGAGGACTTAGTGACTGACTTCTGAAGGATAGAGAAGGCAAATGGAAAAAGTTACTGTACATCAGAGAAACTGGACAAACAGCACGTTAACCCAGTGAAGCAGGTCATATATCCAGTGACTCAGTGATGTCATGTGGGTACCATGTCCTCTCAGATATGAGGTGATAAGCAGGGCACTTCAACTCTGTGGTATTTTTCCTCAAAACTGATAACCACAAATAATCTAACAAACTGCCTAATCACAAGTAAAGTAAAAAACAGCCTGTACTCAAGACCATCAGGGTCATGAAAACAGTGTGACAGTTCCTCAAACGGCTAAACAGAGAGTTATCATATGACACAGCAATTGCACTCCTAGGTACAAAACCAAGAGAAATGATGACATATATTTACATAAAAACTTGCACACAAATGTATATAGCATTGTTATTCACAAGAGCCAAAAGTGGAAACAACCCAAATGTCCACCAACTAAAGAATGTGTAAATAAAATATTGTATACTATTGGAAAATAAAAAGGAATGAAGTACTGATATATGCCATAAGATAGATAAATGTTGAAAACAGTATGCCAAGTGAAAGAAGCCAAATATGCAAAAAACCACATAGCATATGATTTTATGTATATGCAATGTCCAGAAAGATATCATCAATATAGCTGTATCCAAGGGATTCCCTCCTTTATACCCAGACTTCCAGAAAGCTCTTTGCTGCTCAGTCAGACGTGCGCAGAGACTCTTCTGGAAGTAACATCGTGATGGCTGCCCAAAGAGAACCCCAAGTTAAGTTCAAACTTGTTTTGGTTGGTGATGGTGGTACTGGAAAAACTAAATTCGTGAAGTGCCATCTGACTGGTGAATTTGAGAAGAAGTATGTAGCTACCTTGGGTGTTGAGGTCCATCCTCTTGTGTTCTGCCAGGGTCCAGCCCCGGTGGATCCAGGGAAATTCAAAGGAGAGATGGCATCGGCGAATACACTGGATTTAATTAAATATTAATTAGAGATATAAAGAGTAATAGAATAAGGATAGCTCAGTGAGAAAATTTAGTGGAGGAAAGAGGCTGAGTAACTTGGTTTATGCGGAAAACCAATAAAACTTCGAGACAAGAAGTTTGGACCACTTAAGTAGGCCACAGGCATCCTTCCGTTCTCCCATGGGAGAGGAGACACTGAGGCGCCTCCGGTTGGATCTCAGAAGCCCAGGCAAAATTAGTAAGCTTGGTGGGCCTCTGCAATCCAGATGGGAACTCAACCAGAGGTTGAGAGAAAGAATGACATGAGAACACCAGTCTTTCGAGGAACTGATCCCATTTTTTATTTTTCCAGGGTCTGTTTTTATACACTGAGATTTTATACAAAAGTCACGCGGGGTCAGCAGTCCTGACTTTTATTAAAGTCAGGTGCTTCATACAAATGTATACAGAGGTCTTAGGGGTGTTACATCATCTTCTGGCCAGGGGGCCTGCTGACAATTTATGACCCTCTCCTTGTGACAGCGGTCAGTCAACCAGAACACTTAGTTCTCCAGGGGTGATTATTCTTAAAACAGACGCCACCTTCCGCAGGTACCAGATAAAGTTACATTCCTATAGGGTGAGGGTGTAGTGGGTTTTAATTAAGGAAAGAATTTGCTTAGCCTAAGGTCTAATGTGATTAATATCAAAGGTTAATACTTATTTCTTCTATATATTCATTAATGTGTACAAGGGCAGGGGATGTGGAGACTTAGCAGCAAACATTGGCTCAACAAATGAAAAACCCTTCACCAATACAATTTGTAATCAGCCCACTATACTTATACTAATAGTTTTCTAACTTCTCTAAAGAACCTGTTTTTAGAAGGTTTAAAGCATCTCGTGCCTCTGACGGTTGGCAGGCTGTGAACAATCACATGTGGCTGGACAAGCCTGTCAGGCAGGCTAGAGAACCCTCAGAGGCGTTTGTAGGTTGAAACACTCTTGTCACGCCCAGGAATTTTTATTAACTGGAGCTCTAAGTTAACTCCTTCTCTGAAAGAGGTGATGGGGGACAGCCCCCCGTAAAGTCAGAGGTGTAGGTGAGAGCACAAAGTAGTAAAGTAGGCAGACTCTGGTTTTGGGGGTAGATGCTCGAGAATTTCCAGGGGGACTCCTGAGGCTCGATCCCGCCTTTGCGTATGCCGAGCCTCCTCCCTCATGACCTTTGCCATGGGCGGAGTTCCTCACGCTGGCTCCCGGCAGTGTTCCATACCAACAGAGGACCTATTAAGTTCAATGTATGGGATACAGCTGGTCAGGAGAAATTTGGTGGACTGAGAGATGGTTATTATATACAAGCTCAGTGTGCCATTATAATGTTTGACGTAACATCAAGAGTTACTTACAGGAATGTGCCTAACTGGCATAGAGATCTGGTACAAGTGTGTGAGAACATCCCAATTGTGTTGTGTGGCAACAAAGTGGATATTAAGGACAGAAAGGTTAAGGCAAATTCAATTGTCTTCCACCAAAAGAAGAATCTTCAGTACTATGACATTTCTGCCAAAAGTAACTACAGCTTTGAAAAGCCCTTCCTCTGACTTGCTAGGAAACTGATTGGAGACCCTAACTTGGAGTTTGTCGCCATGCCTGCTCTTGCCCCACCAGAGGTGGTCATGGACCCAGCCTTGGCAGCACAGTACGAGCACGATTTAGAGGTTGCTCAGACAACTGCTCTCCCGGATGAAGATGATGACCTGTGAGAAAGTGAAGCTGGGGCCCAGCTTCAGAAGTCGAGTTTTATAGGCAACTGTCCTGTGACGTCAGTGCTGCAGCGTGTTTGCCACTTTATTACATAGCTAAGCAGAACATGTGCTTCATCTTTGGATGCTGAAGGAGATGGATGAGCTTTGGAGTGAATGTGGCAGTTTAAAAAAAATACCTTCATTTTTTGGACCTCCATATTTAGGTGTTTTGGAACACAGTTGTTTCCTCCTTGCGTTTCAAATATAAGACTGCTATAGTCACATGACAATATTGAGAGGTGGAATCTTGTTTGTTACTGTCATTCCCATTCCTTTTCATTTAGAATCAGAATAAAGTTGTATTTCAAATATCTAAAAAAACAAAAACAAAAACAAACAAAAAAAAGCTGTTTGCTGTGGCTCTTTGCCACAGGCCCTCCCTCCCACCTTTCTGTCTTGAAATGTTCAGGCTACAGTTCAGGCATCTGACACCAGGTGGCACTAACAAATCGCTACTTTCAATTTTCTTACAAACGAGTTTATTCAAACAACGACCAAAAATTAAAGTTCAGCCTATGAATATATGTACAGAATGAAACTAATTCTGTCAGAAAACACTGATAAGTGTAAAAGAAGGCTGTAAAAAATATACGCTGGGCCTGCACAGCATGAAACACCAAGTGGCAGCAGCAGTTGGTGGTCAGGCAAAGGGCAGGAAAGAGGTGACTGATGGAGTATGGGACCTTGGATCCTGGTGTGGGCAGCCTGAGCAGTAATGTTCAGTGTCCCAGCAGGGGATGACAGAGTGTGTAAGAGAAAGAATGGGCAGCATGTGTAGCCTGGAGGGTAATGGGGGTTAGCATGTGTTCTCTGGTAGGGACCCTCTGTAGAGTCCACACTGTACATTAGCAAACATTAATAAGGGAAGAGATAAATCAGTGTACGTGATGTAAGTTTGGAGTAGTCAACAGCAGATGGAACTGCTTCAACACAAAAATTTTCCAAATAGAATTGCTATCATCATAATCAGTTTCCTAGTTTACTCTTTCCAAATATACTCCTTTTCATTAAAAAAAGAACAAAAATAGAGATGGATATGATGCCACCTGGCATGTTATCTTCCTCATCCAGATGGATAGGTGACTGAGTACTGAGGGACCACAATGGGAGGGGTGTATGACCATTTCTCCAGCCCTGGAGAAATGGAAGCCCATCTTCTGAAAGGGAGCCTGCTCCATGTCCTCAGGGAGGGTGAGGGATGGGACCTCATCCCATCCTGACACTTACCTGCAGAGGTGACCCACACTCTGTCACCATGATCTTGGGCATCTGTGGCTGGGACTCATGGTGCCTCTGTCACAGAGCTGTCCTGAGGGGTGAACGAGGAAACCTGCCCAGAGTGTATGGCATGAGGTGGGACTTCAGTGCCATTTAAATAAATGTTGGGGTACAGCAGCCCAAGCAAGATGGCAGGAGGGGTGAATTCATGCTTAGAATCAAACCCCATTCCCACCATAAATGCTCAGAGGACTCAAACAAACCTTGTATGCACCAAGACTCAGGGACCCCATAGAGACTGAGACAGAACTGTGTTTGAGCATCCCCTGTGAAGGTATGGTACAGGTCAGCAGTGGACAGGGGCTCTGGGTGCAGCAGACTTGGGTATGGCATAAGCCCTCTTGGAGGAGGTCACCATTAACCCCACCATAGAGCTGCCAGAACTTACACAGGACTGGAAAATAGACTCTTGGAGGGCACAAACAGAACCTTGTGTGCACCAGGACCCAGGAGAAAGGAGCAGTGACTCCACAAGAGACTGACCCAGACGTGCCTGGGAGTGTCCAGGAATCTCCAGCAGAGGCGTGGGTCAGTGGTAGCCTGATGCAGGGTTAGGGGCAGTGAATATAGTAGTACATGCATGGGATCTTTTGAAGGAGGTCACCATTATCTTTCATTACTTCTACCATAGTTTACTACTACTACAACTAAGTCGCTTCAGTCGTGTCCGACTCTGTGCGACCCCATAGATGGCAGCCCAACAGGCTCCCCCGTCCCTGGGATTCTCCAGGCAAGAACACTGGAGTGGGTTTCCATTTCCTTCTCCAATGCATGAAAGCGAAAAGTGAAAGTGAAGTCGCTCAGTCGTGTCCGACTCTTAGCGACCCCATGGACTGCAGCCTACCAGGCTCCTCCATCCATGGGATTTTCCAGGCAAGAGTACTGGAGTGGGGTGCCATCGCTTTCTCCATAGTTTGGCCCCAGGTAAACAGGAGGGAGGGAACACAGCTCCACCCATCAACAGAAAATTGGATTCAAGATTTACTGAGCATGGCCCTGCCCATTAGAACAAGACCCAGTTGCCCCCTCAGTCAGTCTCTCCCTTCAGGAAGCTTCCATATGCCTCTTATCCTTCTCCATCAGAGGGCAGACAGACTGAAAACTGCAATCACATAAAACTAACCAATCTGATCACATGGACCACAGCCTTGTATAACTCAATGAAACTATGAGCCATGCCGTGTAGGGCCACCCAAGAGGGACGGGTCACGGTGGAGAGTTCTGACGAAATGTGGTCCACTGGAGAAGGGAATGGCAAACCACTTCAGTATTCTTGCCTTGAGAACCCCATGAACAGTATGAAAAGGCAAAGATAGGACACTGAAAGATGAACTCCCCAGGTGGGTAGGTGCCCAATATGCTACTGGAGATCAGTGGAGAAATAACTCCAGAAAGAATGAAGAGATGGAGCCAAAGCAAAAACAACACCCAGCTGTGGATGGGACTGGTGATGGAAGTAAAAGTACAATGCTGTAAAGAGCAACATTGCATAGGAACCTGGAATATCAGGTCCATGAATCAAGGCAAATTGGAAGTGGCCAAACAGGAGGAGATGGAAAGAGTGAACATCAACATTTTAGGAATCAGCGAACTAAAATGGACCGGAATGGGTGAATTTAACTCAGATGACCATTATATCTACTACCGTGGGCAAGAATCCCTTAGAAGAAATGGAGTAGCCATCATAGTCAACAAAAGAGTCTGAAATGCAGTACTTGGATGCAATCTCAAAAACAACAGAATGATCTCTGTTCTTTTTCAAGGCAAAACGTTCAATGTCACAGTAATCCAAGCCTATGCCCCGACCAGTAATGCTGAAGAAGCTGAAGTTGAATGATTCTATGAAGACCTACAAGACCTTCTAGAACTAACACCCAAAAAAGATGTCCTTTTCATTATAGGGGACTGGAATGCAAAAGAAGGAAGTCAAGAAACACCTGGAGTAACAGGCAAATTTGGTCTTGGAGTACAGAATGAAGCAGGGCAAAAGCTAATAGAGTTTTGCCAAGAGAACACACTGGTCATAGCAAACACCCTCCTCCTGTTACAGAAACCAGTACTTGAAAAACCAAGCACCACACTCGGAGAGTTGGAGAACTCAGGTTTATTATGCCAGTGGGCACAGAGGCGTTAACACTCCAAGCTCTGAGCCCCGAACAAAGAGATTACAGAGTTTTTATAGACAGACTGTAGTGGACAACACTAGCTGTTAAAAGACTGGTTTAAACTAAGGGGCTTTGCATGCACAGGAACAACAGTCAAGATGGGGAGGGGGATGCCTCGCCTGGACAGGCATGATTAAGCAGGTTTGCAGGTGCTGAGCAATTGCAAAGAGCAGGACAAGGGTGAGTGAGATAAACTCCAGTTCCTAGTATTGCAAGTCCCCACTTTCTGAGACTGCGTGACCTATGTAATCTAGATTTGCAAGGGGCAAGCTGAGTTACAGAGGCAGAAGGAGAAGGAAATTATGTAAAATTTTAACTTTTCCTCTTCATTCCAACAACACAAGAGAAGACTCTACACATGGACATCACCAGATGGTCAATACCAAAATCAGATTGATTATATTCTTGGCAGCCAAAAAAGCAGCTCTATACAGTCAGCAAAAACAAGACCAGGAGCTGATTGTGGCTCAGATCATGAACTCCTTATTGCCAAATTCAGACTTAAATTGAACAAAGTAGGGAAAGCCACTAGACCATTCAGATCAGATCAGATCAGATCAGTCGCTCAGTCGTGTCTGACTCTGCGACCCCATGAATCGCAGCACGCCAGGCCTCCCTGTCCAACACCAACTCCCGGAGTTCACTGAGACTCACGTCCATCGGGTCAGTGATGCCATCCAGCCATCTCATCCTCTGACGTCCCCTTCTCCTCTTGCCCCCAATCCCTCCCAGCATCAGAGTCTTTTCCAATGAGTCAACTCTTCTCATGAGGTGGCCAAAGTACTGGAGTTTCAGCTTTAGCATCATTCCTTCCAAAGAAATCCCAGGGCTGATCTCCTTCAGAATGGACTCGTTGGATCTCCTTGCAGTCCAAGGGACTCTCAAGAGTCTTCTCCAACACCACAGTTCAAAAGCATCAATTTTTTGGCGCTCAGCCTTCTTCACGTCCAACTCTCACATCCATACATGACCACAGGAAAAACCATAGCTTTGAAAAATGCAAGAGAGTTCCAGAAAAACATCTATTTCTGCTTATTGACTATGCCAAAGCTTTGACTGTGTGGATCACAATAAACTGTGGGAAATTCTGAAAGAGATGGGAATACCCGACCACCTGATCTGCCTCTTGAGAAACCTATATGCAGGTCAGGAAGCAACAGTTAGACCTGGACATGGAACAACAGACTGGTTCCAAATAAGAAAAGGAGTATGTCAAGGCTGTATATTGTCACCCTGTTTATTTAACTTATATGCAGAGTACATCATGAGAAATGCTGGACTGGAAGAAACACAAGCTGGAATCAAGATTGCTGGGAGAAATATCAATAACCTCAGATATGCAGATGACACCACCCTTATGGCAGAAAGTGAAGAGGAACTCAAAAACCTCTTGATGAAAGTGAAAGTGGAGAGTGAAAAAGTTGGCTTAAAGCTCAACATTCAGAAAACGAAGATCATGGCATCCGGTCCCATCACTTCATGGGAAATAGATGGGGAAACAGTGGAAACAGTGTCAGACTTTATTTTTCTGGGCTCCAGAATCACTGCAGATGGTGACTGCAGCCATGAAATTAAAAGACGCTTACTCCTTGGAAGGAAAGTTATGACCAACCTAGATAGCATATTCAAAAGCAGAGACATCACTTTGCCAACAAAGGTCCATCTAGTCAAGGCTATGGTTTTTCCTGTGGTCATGTATGGATGTGAGACCATTCAGGTACGACCTAAATCAAATCCCATACAATTATACAATGGAAGTGACAAATAGATTTGATCTGATAGACAGAGTGCCTGATGAACTATGGACGGAGGTTCGTGACATTGTACAGGAGGCAGTGATCAAGACCATCCCCAAGAAAAAGAAATGCAAAATGCAAAAAAAGCAAAATGGCTGTCTGAGGAGGCCTTCCATATAGCTGTGAAAAGAAAAGAAGCAAAAAGCAAAGGGGAAAATGAAAGATATACCCATTTGAATGCAGAGTTCCAAAGAATAGCAAAAAGAGATAAGAAAGCCTTCCTCAGTGATCAATGCAAAGAAATAGAGGAAGAAAACAGAATGGGAAAGACTAGAGATCTCTTCAAGAAAATTAGAGATACCAAGGGAACATTTCATATAAAGATGGGCTCAATAAAGGACAGAAATGGTAGGGACCTAACAGAAGCAGAAGATATTAAGAAGAGGTGGCAAGAATACACAGAAGAACTATACAAAAAACATCTTCATGACCCAAATAATCATGATGGTGTGATCACTCACCTAGAGCCAGACATCCTAGAATGCGAAGTCAAGTGGGCCTTAGGAAGCATCACTACGAACAAAGCTAGTGGAGGTGATGGAATTCCAGTTGAGCTATTTCAAATCCTGAAAGATGATGCTGTGAAAGTGCTGCACTAAATATGCCAGCAAATCTGGAAAACTCAGCAGTGGCCACAGGCCTGGAAACGGTCAGTTTTCATTGCAATCCCAAAGAAAGGCAATGCCAAAGAATGTTCAAACTACCGCACAATTGCACTCATGTTACTTGCTAGTAAAGTAATGCTCAAAATTCTCCAAGCCAGGCTTCAGCAGTATGTGAACTGTGAACTTTCAGATGTTCAAGCTGGTTTTAGAAAAGGCAGAGGAAAGAAAGTGAAAGTGAAAGTGAAAGTCGCTCAGTCTTGTCTGACTCTTTGTGACCCCATGGACTATACAGTCAGTAGAATTCTCTAGGCCAGAATAGTGGAGTAGGTAGCCTTTCCCTTCTCCAGGGGATCTTCCCAACCCAGAGATGGAACCCAGGTCTCCCACATTGCAGGCAGATTCTCTACCAGCTGAGCCACAAGGGAAGCCCAAGAATACTGCAATGGGTAGCCTATCCCTTCTCCAGCTGATCTTCCCGACCCAGGAATCAAACCAGGGTCTCCTGAATTGCAGGTGGGTTCTTTACCAACTGAGCTATGAGGGAAGCCCATAGAATCCAGAGATAAAATTGCCAACATCCGTTGGATTATTGATAAAGCAAGAAAGTTCTATTTCTGCTTTATTTACCACGCCAAAGCCTTTGACTGTGTGGATCACCACAAACTGGAAAATTCTTAGAGATGAGAATACCAGACCACCTGACCTGCCTCTTGAGAAATCTGTATGCAGGTCAGGAAGCAACAGTTAGAACTGGACATGGAAAAACAGACTGATTCCAAATCGGGAAAGGAGTACGTCATGGCTGTATATTGTCACCCTGCTTATTTAACTTAAATGCAGAGTACATCATGAGAAACCCTGGGCTGAATGAAGCACAAGCTGGAATAAAGACTGCCGGGAGAAATATCAATAACCTCAGATATGCAGATGATACCACCCTTATGGCAGAAAGTGAAGAGGAACTAAAGAGCCTCTTGATGAAAGTGAAACAGGAGAGTGAAAAAACTGCCTTAAAGCTCAACATTCAGAAAATGAAGATCATGGCATCTGGTCCCATCACTTCATGGCAAATAGATGGGGAAACAGTGGAAACAGTGGCTGACTTAATTCTGGGGGGCTCCAGAATCACTGCAGATGGTGACTGCAGCCATGAAATTAAAAGACGCTTACTCCTTGGGAGAAAAGTTATGAGCAACCTAGACAGCACATTAAAAAGCAGAGACATTACTTTGCCAACAAAGGTTCGTCTAATCAAGGCTATGGTTTTTCCAGTAGTCATGTATGCATGTGAGAGTTGGACTTTAGAGAAAGCTGAATGCTGAAGAATTTTTGCTTTTGAACTGTGGTGTTGGAGAAGACTCTTGAAAGTCCCTTGGATAGCAAGAAGATCCAACCAGTACATCCTAAAGAAATCAGTCCTGAATATTCACTGGAAGGACTGATGTTCAAGCTGAAACTCCAGTACTTTGGCCACATGATGCAAAAAACTGACTCATTGGAAAAGACCCTGATGCTGGGAAAGATTGAAGGCAGGAGGAGAAGGGGATGACAGAGGGTGAGATGGTTGGATGGTATCACCGACTCAATGGACATAAGTTTGTGTAAACTCCAGGAGTTGGTGATGGACAAGGAGGCCTGGTGTGCTGCAGTCCATGGGGTCACAAAGAGTCAGACACAACTGAGCGACTGAACTGAACTGAACTGAACTGAATATCAATGGGGGCTATCTGAGCCCTGGTCCTAAGGAAGGTACAGTGAAAAGTCATTGCTCACTCTTTCTCCTACAGAGATTACATGCATCTAGGGGACGGGAGCAAATAACTCTCTGACAAGTGCTGACCTGAAGGTTTGAGATAGCAGGTTCTCTTCATTCTTTGGTGTTACAGAATCTCCTAAGAGCTGCTCACAACATACGTGTGTGTTGATCCTAATCCAGTCCCCACCCTGGGAAAACAGGCTAGGTTTTGACTCACCTGGTGAGCTCAGTGAGAGATGGCACCAGGGTAGTGGGCTGTGCTGTTTGTCTAACTTCTGCTCCTGGACTGCTCCTTATGTTAATACATTGATAAGAAAATTTGGGACTCACCCCATAGTCACCAGTGCAGGGGCTCTCAGATCATACATTTTCCAGCCACATCACACCAAGATTTCAGCCATGCGCTGCCTCCTGAGAGGCAAAATTCCACAAATTACTACCATTTCTTGACAGACAATCATCCATTCTTCCATTCACAGATACTTTAATATATATTGAGCTTTAGGGCCCATACTATTCCATTGGAAGTGTCTTATTAATTCCACAGTGCAAATAAGGGTGTAGAAAGGACAAATTCAAGGGTTATTTCTGAGATGAGCTTCACATTAACTTTTAAAATTGCTGAAGTTTCAAGGATTTGAAGATTTTTTTTAAAAAAATCTCTTTTTGTTCTCTCATCAAAAGTTTCAGGAAGCGTTTTCTGCATTCCCTGTTAACACTCTTCACTTCCCACTGTCTCCTCATCTCACTGCACTGTAGCTTCTGCCCCCGTGATTGCAATGAACGTGCACTCACCAGGTCACAAGCTACCTCTTGGTCACTAAGTCCAATGCTTTCTATAAATATATTAACATACAAATACTATAACTTTTTAATGACCATCTAAAATATGTACACTTGCATGGACTGCTCCTAACAAATCTTTGACATTTTCCCAGGTTCTGGAGCATGAGAAAGTGGGTCCAAACCAAAATACTCTGTTCCCGAACTGTGCAGTCCTGAGCTACTCTGTTCCCGAACTGTGCAGTCCTGAGCTAAGTCCTTATGTCTCTGTCCCTTATCATTTCATCTATGAAATGTGGGTTAACACCATATCTAATTCATAATACTGTTGTGAGCACAATGAGTCAATACATAAAAAGCATTTGGTTAAATGCATTTTAGTCATTTTTATTTCTTTGTTTATATCTTCACTGGCTATGAGCATTTCTACCATCCCTGTGGTATAAACTGATTTTTAATCAATGACTCTGGAGTTATGCTGACAGAAGGTGAGTGGGTCACAAAACTCAGTATATGATGAGAACTTATCTTTTGTACATAAATATGTAAATACAGACACACATGCACAAATGTATAAATAACAGCAAAAGAAAATTTCTAGAGTATGATCAATGTATACACATAACTGATTCACTTTGCTGTACATCTGAAACTAACACAAAACTGTAAATCAACTATACTCCAATGACAATTTTTTTTTCTTTTAAAAAAAGGACATAATACAAACAAAAATCTTAGCGGGGCTTTTCTTTTCATATGTTTCAGGATATTTTCTTTCCTTGTTTAGTAATTAATTTTTTTTTTATTTTGCCATTGTTTTATTTATTTTTTTAATTTTATTTTATTTTTAAATTTTACATAATTGTATTAGTTTTGCCAAATATCAAAATGAATCCGCCACAGGTATACATGTGTTCCCCATCCTGAACCCTCCTCCCTCCTCCCTCCCCATTCCATCCCTCTGGGTCGTCCCAGTGCACCAGCCCTTTACTCTACTAAACACCCCACAGTACACACTGTTTCAATTATTTAAAATAATAAAATTCTGAAAAATTCAAGCATTCTTAGCCTTACAGGAAACCTACAAGAAAGCAACTCAACTTTACCCAGAGGCACAGGATGGGAGACGAGATATTGGGGAAGCCCCTACCGGTAGGACAGGTCACAGGCCCCCAAATTCTACACTACATTAATTATTATCAATATTTAAATCTCTGCTTAGTTAATTAGGAGGAAAAACATGGTACTTTACTGTGTTTCATTTTGCTTTACCTTGATTGAAAAAGTAGGGTCTTGGGCGGGGCCGGAGCAACCAGGGGTTTGGCGGCCTCACCTGTCCCCATTCACCTCG
This sequence comes from Bubalus bubalis, assembly GCF_019923935.1. Taxonomy (NCBI): domain Eukaryota; kingdom Metazoa; phylum Chordata; class Mammalia; order Artiodactyla; family Bovidae; genus Bubalus; species Bubalus bubalis. The sequence continues at coordinate 88,599,089 of NC_059181.1, forward strand.
GCGACCGGCTGCGGCAGGCAGCGCGTCAGGCGGAGGGAGCGGCCGCCAGGTGTGCAACAGAGGAACATGGCTCAAGAAACTAATCACAGCCAAGTGCCTATGCTTTGTTCCACTGGCTGCGGATTTTATGGAAACCCTCGTACGAACGGCATGTGTTCAGTGTGCTATAAAGAACATCTTCAAAGACAGAATAGTAGTAATGGTAGAATAAGCCCACCTGCGCCTTCTGTCACAAGTCTGTCTGAGTCCTTACCAGTCCAGTGCACAGACGGTAGTGTCCCAGAGGCTCAGTCAGCGCTAGACTCGACAGCTTCATCTATGCAGCCAAGCCCTGTGTCAAATCAGTCACTTTTATCAGAATCTGTAGCGTCTTCCCAAGTGGACAGTACATCTGTGGACAAAGCAATACCTGAAACAGAAGACCTGCAAGCTTCAGTATCAGAAACGGCACAACAGGCATCTGAAGAGCAAAGCAAGTCTCTTGAAAAACCAAAACAGAAAAAGAATCGCTGTTTCATGTGCAGAAAGAAAGTGGGACTTACTGGGTTTGAATGCCAGTGTGGAAATGTTTACTGTGGTGTACACCGTTACTCAGATGTACACAATTGCTCTTACAATTACAAAGCTGATGCTGCTGAGAAAATCAGAAAAGAAAATCCAGTAGTTGTTGGTGAAAAGATCCAGAAGATTTGAACTCCTGATGGAATACAAAATCCTTTGACCATCTGCAAACTAAAAACTGACTTGAGGTTTTTTTTTTTCCTAGTCATTGGGAATGTAGAGCAATGTATCTTGCATAGACCTTTAATCATACATGTCATCAGAAGAATAGATTTTTGTTTTTGTTTTGAAAATGACTCTGAACATTTATTTCCATTGCAGTTTCTGTGGCTGAAAAAAGTAAACTTTACGAGTATTATCCTTTTAAGATCATTTAAATTTTAGTTGAGTGCAGAGGGCTTTTAAAACAAACGTGGAGAAATTTTGGAGGGCTGTGATTTTTCCCAGTATTAAACATGCATGCTTTAATCTTGCAGTTTATTTTCTCATTGTGTATGTATATATAGCTTTTCTCTGCAGCACGATTTCTGTTTTGATAATGTCCTTTAGGGCACAGCTAGTTATCAATAACTGAATATATCTTAATCATTATGGCTGCTTCTGTTTTTCCTTAACAAAGGTTATACATATGTTAGCATATAGTTTCTTTGCACCCACTATTTATGTCTGAATCATTTGTCACAGGAGAGTGTGTGCTGATGAGATTCTAAGTTTGTGTGTTTTTAAGTTTTTTTGAGCGAAGGAAGGAAAAGCTGTACGCATTTCATTGCTGACTGCAGGTTTCTTTCAGATGATGTTCATCGGTCTGTGTGTATACAATATGAAGAATGATCTGAAGTAATTGTGCTGTATTTATGTTTATCCACCAGTCTTTGATTAAATAAAAAGGAAAACCATAACGTTCCCTTGTATTACTTTTTCTCCATTACTCTTGCTGGTAGTTCATTTTGACTTCTGGTCCTTTAGTTTTCTGCTTTACTGATTTTGTGAGATGAGCTCTCACGTCTATCTGTGACTGATACTTAACGATGATAAATTGTGATCTTATATTCCCATGAGTTGAACGTGTCATATTTTCTAGCTCTTGTTTGTTTCTCTGTTCTGAACTCTGTCACAACGAATTAGTATCTAGTAGAAGCTTCTTTTTCTAGTAGGATTAGAGAAACTGAAAGAGCACAACTCAAACACGGAGAGCTGGAGAACTGTGGAGTAGAAAGATCTCCAAAAAGCCGTTTGTTCTGTGGTTTTTAAACTTATCTGGCAGCCAGCCTTTTAAAAACTTGAAATAGTATGTAAAACAGATTAAATAGTATTTTACAATACAGATTTCTAAGGTTATATTTGTTTACTTAATACTTGTGTATTCCATCTTAGTATGTGTATTCTCCCTCCATCTGTAATGATGACTTAGCATTGGAATCTGTAAATATTAAATAAGAGAAAACCATTATGACTATCTTAGTAGATCCAATTAAAGTATATAATAGGATTTAACACCACCCAGTCATAATAAAAACTCTTGATAAAAAAAAAAAAGAAAAAGTAGGGTCTTATCATCTGAAAAACAGTAGTGTACACTGCTTAGATGAAGGGCTCAGGAACTACAAACCTGTATTCAAATCAAAGCCCCACCACTTGCTAGCCCTGCCCTCACTGTGCCTCAGTTCCCTCATGCTTAAAGTCTCCTCAGAGGTTATAGTGAGGATTAAACAAGTAAGTATACTTTTAGCACTTATACCACTGTTGGGCACTGAGGAAGTCAGCAATAAATATTTATCATTCTTATCATCCTTATCATACCTAAATTGACCATTATTATTTCTACAGTCATTGTTATTATTGTGTGGACTTTTTGTTCCCTCCAAATAAAGCTCCTTAAGTTGAAAGCATGCTCACCAGTTCTGCCAACCAGTTAGCCAAGTGCAGCTTTTCTCTTAGGAGGAAAAGTGAAGAGTGATTCATACATCAAACATGGTGTCTCTTCAGGCGCTTCCCAAGGGACTAGTTTCTGACTCTGGATGCCTGGGGGCCACTGAGAACAAATGAGAGCTCTGCAGCCTGTTGTGGAACCAGAGAACCTGCAGGACCACAGACATCAGAGAGAGAAAGAGATTACAAACTCCAAGGAAGAAAAGAAGTCCAGCAAATCTCTCAAATTGGGAAATTACCTGAACAAAGCTGAAGAATATGTATCCTCAAAAACGTGTTGTAAGGCCCCCAGAATTTCCAGCCAGGTTGGGCTGGAGATGATCTTACCCTGTATAAAACTAGTCCATGAAGACTTGGAGCCGGGGACTTCCCTGGTGGTCCAGTGGTTAAGAATCCACCTTGCAATGCAAAGAACATGGGTTTGATTCCTGGTCAGGGAACTAAGATCCTACATGCCATGGAGCAACTAAGCTCGAGCGCCACAACAAAGATCCAGTATGCTCAATTAAGAACTGACAGAGCCAAAGAAAAAAAATAGTTTTTAAAAAAGACTAAGAGATAAGACTGCTTTTTCAAATCCCAGAAAAGAAGTAATAAAGGCATGTAGAGAAACCTGGCCCAATCAAAGGAACAAAATAAATCTAGAGAAATGAATCATAAATAAATGATTGAAAATTATGTGACAGAGAATTCAAAATTATCATCAAAGACAACAAAATCAGGAAAGTGATCATGAATAAAATGAATATATCAACAGGGATAGAAATTCTAAAAAAAGAACCAAACAAATTGTGTAGCTGAAGAATACAATAATTGAATTGAAAATTTCATTATAGGAGGTGATGGAATTCCAGCTGAGCTTTTTCAAACCCTAAAAGATGATGCTATGAAAGTGCTGCACTCAGTAGGACAGCAAATTAGGACAACTCAGCAGTGGCCATAGGACTGGAAAAGGTCAGTTTTCATTCCATTCATTTCTCAAAGAAAGGCAATGCCAAAGAATGTACAAACTACCGCACAATTGCACTCATTTTACATGCTAGCTAGGTTAACGCTCAAAATCCTTCCAGCTAGGCTCAACAGTATGTGAACTGAGAACTTCCAAATGTACAAGCTGGATTTAGAAAAGGCAGAGGAATCAGAGATCAAATGGCCAACATCTGTTGAATCATAGAAAAAGCAAGAGAATTCCAGAAAAACACCTGCTTCCTTGACTAAGCCTTCTACTGTGTGGATCACAACAAACTGTGGAAAATTCTTCAAGAACTGAGAATACCAGACCACCTGACCTGCCTCCTGAGAAACCTGTATGCGGGTCAAGAAGCAACAGTTAGAACCGGACCTGAAACAATGGACTCGTTCAAAAGTGGGGAAGGAGTACATCAAGGCTGTATACTGTCACCCTGCTTATTGAACTTGTATGCAGAGTACATCATGCGAAATGCCGGGCTGGATGAAGCACAAGCTGGAATCAAGATTGCTGGGAGAAATATCAATAACCTCAGATATGCAGATGACACCAGCCTTATGGCAGAAAAGTTCCTCTTGATGAAGGTGAAAGAGGAGAGTGAAAAAGCAGGCTTAAAACTCAACATTCAGAAAATGAAGATCATGGCATCTGGTCCCATCACTTTAAGGCAAATAGACTGGGAAACTGGAGAAGGCAATGGCACCCCACTCCAGTACTTTTGCCTAGAAAATCCCATGGACGGAGGAGCCTGGTAGGCTGCAGTCCATGGGGTCGCTAGAGTCTGATACGACTGAGCGACTTCACTTTCACTTTTCACTTTCATGCATTGGAGAAGGAAATGGCAACCCACTCCAGCGTTCTTTCCTGGAGAATCCCGGGTACAGGGGAACCTGGTGGGCTGCCGTCTCTGGGGTCGCACAGAGTCGAACACGACTGAAGCAACTTAGCAGCAGCAGCAGCAGACTGGGAAACAATGGAAACAGTGACAGATTTTATTTTCCTGGGGTCCAAAATCACTGCAGATAGAGACTGCAGCCATGAAATTAAAATAATACACTTCTCCTTGGAGGAAAAGCTATGACAAACCTACACAGTGTATTATTAAAAAGCAGAGACATTGCCGACAATGGTCCATATCGTCAAAGCTATGGTTTTTCCAGTAGTCATGCACATATGTCAGAATTGGACCATAAAGAAAGCTGGTCATGTACGGATGTGAGAGCTGGAACATAAAGAAGGCTGGGCACTGAAGAATTGATGCTTTTGAACTGTGGTGTTGGGGAAGTCTCTTGAGAGTCCCTTGGACTGCAAGAAGATCAAACCAGTTAATCCTAAAGAAAATCAACCCTGAATATTCATTGGAAGGACTGATGCTGAAGATGAAGCTCCAATACTTTGGTCACGTGGTGCAAAGAGCCGACTGACTGGAAAAGACCCTGATGCTGGGAAAGACTGAAGGCTGGAGGAGAAGGAGATAACAGAGGATGAAATGGCTGGATGGTATCACTCACTCAATGGACATGAGTTTGAATAAGCTCCAGGAGTTGGTGAAGGACAGGGAATCCTGGCGTGCTGCAGTCTGTGGGGTCGCAAAGAGTCTACACAACTTAGTGACTGAACAACAACAACAGAATATTTGATCAAGCAGAAGAATCAGCGAACTTGCATATAGGTCATTTAAAAGCATGGAGTCAGAGGAACAAAAAAAAAAAATGAAGATAAGTGAAGAACACTTAAGAGATTCATAGTACACCAGGAAGATCAGTATATACAATATAGGTCTCCAAGAAGGAGGAGAGGGAGAGAAGAGGGCAGAAAGTTGATTTGAGGAAATAATGGCCATGAATTTCACAAAATGGACATCCAAATTCGAAAAGCTCAAATGACTTCAACTAGTTCAGTTCAGTTCAGTCGTTTTATAGAAGAATTCTGGCTAATAAATGCCTAAGAAATCACAGAACTTGAACATTACCTTTTTACAGACATTAATGACAAGCAGATCTAGGCAACTATATTGGGAGGCTACAAAAAAACATGAGGTAAGCAGCAGATGGGATACTTTCTAATGGATAGACCAGGTTGATAACACCTGAATCCAGCGATCAATTTAGTGTCAGAAGAGACAGCCAGACAGAATGAGCCTCCTGGTGTAAGATTAAAAGATGTACAACATTAAATCTGAAGCATTCTTACCAAAAAATGTGAACTGGATCAAGCCTCTAAATCTAATCACCACTTTTACAGTAATAGAGGAGGAAGGCAGGAATACAAACAACACAACAGTAAGCATATAATCAACTGAATGAGGTATATAAAGTCCACAGGACAAAAGATGCAATTTCTTAAGCAAATGGGTGGAAGGTTTAAAAAAGAAGGAAGCCTTTTTTATATACATGACACTTATGACTTCAGAGAAATCACAATTAAAACCATAGCATGCTTACCTGAACAACAAAAATGAGAAACATGGAAACTACCAAGTGTTGCCGATGATAGGGACTATAGACTGAAAAGAACCCTTTGAAAACCACTTTGCAATTCCTACTGAGCTCAGTCCTATGATGCAGAAATGCCTCTCTTAGGTCTGTGCCCAAGAGAAAGAAAATAAACATTTACCCAAAAGCTATGCACAAGATCATTCATAGCAACATTATTTACAGTAAGTCAAAAACTTGGAAATACCCAAACCTCCATTATAAACACATACATTGTGAAATATCCACACAATATAATACTGTACACCACTGAGAATGAATGATCTACCACTACAGACAACAGTAATATAAATCACATACACATTATGTTCACTGAAAAGAGCCAGATACAAAAGAGTATATGCCATAAGATTTCAGGAATTTTTCTTCTAATCTTCCACCTAAGTTTGGGGAAGAAGAAGTACCTTTTAATTGAAGGCACTTAGTGTTGTTCTATGTTACCTACAGGTTAACCTCAAAGAAGCATGTATCCTCTGAGTCAAGAAGTGATTTACTACATATAGGAACACAGGCTAGTACCATGTCTGATGGACAAAAAACTGTGTGATAGACAGGAGTCATTCAAGGGGAAGACCTAACCCACTAACCCTATGTGACTTTGGGTAGGTCACCACACTTCCTTCTGGTCTCACCTATCAAGTGAATCAGACTATCCCTGATGCCCAACCAGGAAGACCTCAGACATAGAGCAATAAGATCACCATTTGAAAAGCACTCTGAAATCATAAAAAAAAAAAAAGGAATTCACCATGGGAGTCCAAATAACTATTTTAACAGCCAAATTGTCTAATGCATAGTAACTGTAATAATTATTACTTTTTTGTTTTTATAATTATCATCTTTTCATTTTTCTTAAATAAATACCCTCTATAATTGGATAACAGCTATTGAAACATAGTATTCATCCAAACAGATACAGTCTCGGCCTAACATCAGTCACTAAGGGCTGTTATATCTCAACACGTCTTTTTCTTCTTCATAAGTGTACCAGTTAGGAGTGTGATGGCTCAGACGGTAAAGAATCTGCCTGCAGTGCAGGAGACCCGGTTTTGATCCCTGGGTCGGGAAGATTCCCTGAAGAAGGGAATACCAACACACTCTAGTATTCATGCCTGGAGAATTCCATGGACAGAAGAGCCTGGCAGGCTACAGCCCTTGGGGTCGAAGAGTCGGACACAACAGAACCAACAACACTCACTTTTAGGAGTGTGGGCTCTGGAGACAGACCAGGGCCAAATGCAAGATCTGTCACTTATAAAACATGTGAGTGTAACTACTTTCACTTCACCTTACAGTCACTGGATCGGCTCCTGTCTGGCTTTTTGACCTCATCTCCTATCACTCCACACTTTGTCTGCCAATCACTCAAGCTCATCATCTCCTCCTGGAATAACTGGTGCACACACAGTGAAAGGCTGCTAACAAAAAGGCCTGCTCAGGGCTGGCATCTGCTTGTCTTTCAGGGCTCAGCTCAAATGTCACTTTCTAAGAAAGAGCTTCACTGACAACCCCATGGACAGTAACCTCTGACCCAAAGTTTTCTACTCTATTTATGTGTTTATTTCCTTCAAAGCACTCATCCCCATTTGAAATTACCCCACTTACAGACTTGACTGCTTATTGCCAGTTTTCCCAAACTAGAACGAAAGATTCAAGGATTCTGTCATCTTGTTTCTCTGTGCTGTGTCCCCCTGTGCCTAGTTCAATGCCCTGCATATAAATCAATAAAAAAAGCTTGAAGGAACTGTTACCTTATCTGAAACACAGGAGTAGACACAGATATTAAAAACTGAAATGGGAGTGTGGGATTAGCAGAGGCAAACTATTACATACAGGAGGGATAAGCAACAAGGTTCTACTGTAGAACTATAAGACAGGGAACTATATTCAATATCCTGTGACAAAGCATAATGTAAAAGAACATGAAAAAGAATATGTGTGTGTATATATATATACATATACATATATATGCTGCTGCTGCTAAGTTGCTTCAGTCGTGTCCGACTCTGTGCGACCCCACAGACGGCGGCCCACCAGGCTCCCCCGTCCCTGGGATTCTCCAGGCAAGAACACTGGAGTGGGTTGCCATTTCCTTCTCCAATGCATGAAAGGGAAAAGTGAAAGTGAAGTCGCTCAGTCATGTCCAACTCTTCGTGACCCCATGGTCTGCAGCCTACCAGGCTCCTCCGTCCATGGGATTTTCCAGGCAAGAGTACTGGAGTGGGGTGCCATCACCTTCTCCATATATATATATATATATATATATATAAAACTAAGTCACTCTGCTAGACAGAAGAAATTTAACACAACACTGTAAATCAACTATACTTCAATAAACATTTTTAAGCTACCAAAAAAAACCTGAGTGACAGAAGAAACTGAAAATACACATCAAAAGATTCAAAGTTTTAGGAACACCTTGTTGCAAACCCACGGCAGTGTTTTTTACTGAGGTAAGCCAGAACCAGTCCATCCTAAAGGTGATCAGTCCTGGGTATTCATTGGAAGGACTGATGTTGAAGCTGAAACTCTAATACTTTGGCCACCTGACACAAAGAGCTGACTCACTGGAAAAGACTCTGATGCTGGGAAAGATTTAGGCAGGAAGAGAAGGGGACGACAGAGGATGAGATGGCTGGATGGCATCACCGACTCAATTGGTATGGGTTTGGGTGGACTCCGGGAGTTGGTGATGGATAGGGAGGCCTGGCGTGTTGCAGTTCATGGGGTCACAAAGAGTCAGATACGACTGAGCGACTGAACTGAACTGAAGCCAGAAACAACTGTTTGACACTTCCCACCCCACATCCCCTCAGACCTAGACTGAGCCAAGAAATTGGCAATTTTAATAAGCACCTCTGACAATTTTGATAAAGTGGTCCACGGACCATATCTGAAAAGATCCTGACCTAAACATGTGACATTTGTGTAGCTCTACTTTAATGTCTGCCATGTAGAGTTCTAATATGTCTGGGGTTTGTCTGTTAATGTAGCACACTGGCCCTTCCCTCCCATCTCCAACTACTGATTGGTTTCTCACATGATCACAATTAAACTCCACAATAATTCTGTATGGTTGGGAGCATTATCCTGTTGTATAGACAAGGCATGGGAAAGGGTAGTGACTTACCTAAAGTGTCCCAATGATGGGGCCCAATCTTTTCATTCTTGCTCCAGGAACGTGTCTAGCAGACTCAATATCACAACTGGTTCTTCTCTCAGTTCAGTTCAGTTCACTCGCTCAGTCATGTCCAACTCTTTGCAACCCCATAGACTGCAGCACACCAGGCCTCCCTGTCCATCACCAACTCCCGGAGTTTACACAAACTTCTGTCCATTGAGTCGGTGATGCCATCCAATCATCTCATCCTCTGTCGTCCCCTTCTGCTCATGCCTTCAATCTTTCCCAGCATCAGGGTCTTTTCAAATGAGTCAGTTCTTCGCATCAGGTGGCCAAAGTATTGGAGTTTCAGCTTCAGAATCAGTCCTTCCAATGAATATTCAGGACTGATTTCCTTTAGGATGGACTGGTTGAATCTCCTTGCAATCCAAGGGACTCTGAAGAGTCTTCTCCAATACCACAGTTTAAAAGCATCAATTCTTCGGTGCTCAGATTTCTTTATAGTCCAACTCTCACATCCAAACATGACTACTGGAAAAACCATAGCTTTGACTCGACAGACCTTTCTTGGCAAAGTAATGTCTCTGCTTTTTAATATGCTGTCTAGTTTGGTCATAGCTTTTCTTCCAAGGAGCAAGCGTCTTTTAATTTCATGGTTGCAGTCACCATCTGCAGTGATTTTGGAGTCCCCCAAAATAAAGTTTGTCACTGTTTCCACTGTTTCTCCATCTATCTGCCATGAAGTGACAGACTGATTCTAAAATTTGCATTGAAATGCAAAGGACCTAGACAATGAAAAACAACTTTGAAAAAGAACAAAGCTGGAGGACCAAAACTACCTGACTTAAAGAACCATTATACATCTTCAGTAAGTAAGACAGTGTGGTACTTACTGCCATCAAGGAAGACAAGGATATCAATGGAATAGAATAAGGAGTCCGTTTCTGGACTCAGCTGATTTTTGACAAAGCTGTAATGGCAATTCAGTGAAGAAAAGATAGTTTTTTCAACAAATGGGGCTGGGAAAAATGAATATCCACATGCACAAATATAAATTTTGATCTGTGTAATGCACCATATACAAAAGTCAACTCAAAATTGAGCACAGACCCAAATATAAAACATAAAATTTCTAGAAGAAAACACAGGAAAGAATCCTTGTGACCTTAGGTAAGGTAAGATTCCATAGATGCAAAACCAAAACTACAATCCATAAGTGAACGGACAAATAAATTGAGATCCCCCAAACTTCAACATTTCTCCTATTCCAAAGACTCTGCTTAGAGAATGAAAAGGCAAGCCACTCACTGGGAGGAAATATTTGCAAATCCTGTATCTGATAAAAGTCTTGTACCCGGAATATAGAAAATTTCACAACGGTAAATAGGAAAAGAGACACTCTAACAAATAAATGGACAAAATATTTGAATAGACACTCTACCAGAGTAGATACACAAATGCCAAATAAGTACAAAACAAGATGCTAATCATCTTTTGTCAAATATTCAAAGTCATTAGGGAAATATAAGTGAAAACTATGTGATACCACTATACCTCTCTGAGAAAGGCCAAAATTTAAAAGACTGACCATACAAAGTCTTGGCAAGGTTGTGGAGGATGGAACTCTTGTACACTGCTGTTGGCAGTGAAAAATGGTTTAGTGGTTTCTTATAACATTAACTTCACATCCATCACATTATCCAGCCATTTATCCTAGAGGAAGTCAGTCTATGTCTATACAAAGACTAATATACAAATGTTAGTAGCAGCTTTATTTACCAGAGTCCCAAATTGGAAACCACTCAAATACCCATTAACAGATTAATGGATAAAACAAATTGTGGTATAGTCATATAATGGAATATTAGTCAACATTAAAAAGAAAGAAGTATTTGTATGTGTAACAGAAGGATAAATCCAGAAATAATTAGGTTGAAGGAAAGAAGACAAAAAATATACATTGTATTATTCCATTCATATAAAATTACAGGAAAAGAAAACTAATCTATAGTGACAGAAGATCACTAGCTATTTGGGAAAGGAGTAGGGTGATGTCGAGAGAGGTGGGTAGATAACACAGGAGCACTAGGATGCTTTTTAAGTTGATGGATATGTGCATTATCTGGGCTGCAGTATTGGGTTCACAGGCGCATACATATATCAAACATCAAAGCATACACTTTAAATATGCACATTATATTGTATGCTAACCATACCTCAATAAAGTATTTGGAATATATTTATATATTTAAAATTCTCTGATACAATTAATCAGTTGAAAGATTCCCACAATTATCTCTTACAGTATTAACAAGTCCACTTTATATTTTATCAAATTGGTCCACACAACATATAACCAAATAGAAATCATTTGCAATGAAATGTATCCAAATATTTAGTGAGCTGATATCCATTTCTATCTGAAATACAGAAATAAAAATATTATATTCTAGGAAAACAATCATAATGGTATTTAAGAGTAACTGGTTCTTTGGGAGAATGAGGCTGAGTATCATTATAAGAGAGTAAACTCTAGGATGATTATTTTTAAATATTAAGTTCCAATAATTGACATTTTTAGACTAACACTTGGTTAAGACTGCACTTCCACTGCAGAGGGCATGGGTTCGATTCTTGGTTGGGGAACTAAGATTCCTACCTGCCATGAAGTGTAGCCAAACAATAAATAAATACACTAACACTTACAAATTTTCTGCCTCTTTGAAAAATTTCAATATACCATGGAACAAAAAAACATGGTAAGCAGAGAACAATCTATATTACAATCTCAAATTGCTAGTAGAGCTAACAACTGTATATTTCCACATTCATCTGAGAGATACATGGAAAATGATTATTATTTGTACAGTGAAAACAATTTGGCATATTTATTGCAAATGCTTGTTTAAGACTAAATTCCTTCATCAACTGGACAATTCACTGGTTTTCAACCAAAAAGAAAAAAAAAGTCTTCTCTCAGATGGGCTTCAGGACAACAACTATGCATGTAGCTAGCACCTGATGGAATGATATTCCACTTACTAAATCTCTTTCCCATGATGAGATCAAAGTAGCTTCTCTACTTTTAGGCTATAAGCTTACAGGAGCTATTTCACAACATGCTTTTATCATATCTATGAACTCACTTAAGTCAGGCCTCATAGCCAACTGAAGATGTGAAGTGTTGGGGTCTCCTGAGGACCGCTGCCCTTGAACGGAGTAGAAGTTCCATCAGCCATCAGGACACTGATCCTCAGAAGCTGTCTCCTTCAGACACCTGATATGAGCAAGGCCACAGGCATGAGGGCTGCACAGGGAGAGACACATCCAGGAATCACCATGGTTTACCAGTGTAACTGTGTGCCCCACACCGTGCTAGGTACTGTGTTAGTGACAATGACATTGAAACAATTGGGTAGTGATAATAACAACCAGATGTTACAATGAGCTTCACACCATGGACTTTTTCATCTCCTTTCCTCATTTATCCCTCAACAACAAAGTGGAAAAGGAGTAAGAAGTGGCCTGAATTCATACAGACGTTCTTGATCCCACAATAACCACAGGGCCATAGGCTTACTCATGTGTTATCACTGAATGTTCTCAGAGATCCTGGGGGGGAAAGATTCTTATCCCCATGTTACAGAGGGAAAAGCTGAGGCCAGAGAGAATTGCTACCTGTCTCACCTCCCGCGTCCCTGCCTTTAGGAGGAAAGTGGCTCCAGGACACTCCTGGAGCATGACACCGCACTCACTGGGGCTGGGCGGGACCCCAGTGCTTTACCTACGAGACAGCTGGGGCACTGAGCCCCAAAGCGGGAAAGCGGTGACTTGAGTGTGGATCGCTTTGTTTCCCCATACCCCAGGGCAGTCCAGCGCCCACCACAGGAACTCACTCTCCCAACTCAGTTCCAAACACCTGAAGGTAAAACCTGCTTTCCTCGCCACCACCGGGTGCTTTTGTCGCCATTAAAAAGTTGTCCAGGTCGCCTTGTTGACGTCACGTTTCTATAGTAACTGCCAGGCTGTAAGTGTGTGCCCAGGCACCATGTGTGCTTAGTCACTCAGTCATGTCCAACTCTTTGCGATCCCATGGATTGTAAGCCCACCAAGGCTCCTCTGTTCATGGGCTTCTCCAGGCAAGAAAATTGGAGTAGGTAGCCATGCCCTTCTCCAGGGGATCTTCCTGACCCAGGGATCAAACCCAGGTCTCCCTTACTGCCCTCAGATTCTTTACTGTCTGAGCTACCACTATGTCCCTTTTCATCAAAATGAAACACCTTCCCTCTTCAGACCAGCCATCTTAGATGACCCTTCCTATAGGCCAGGTCTGGGGAAATGAGCAATCAGATTCACAATAAAGACATAGGATGGTAATAGATGGTGTTGGAGCAATGAAGGGGCAATGGACACTGGAATACACTTTGATGCCAAATGAGCATATCCACTCTCTGATGCCCATGTTATTACAGCAGAATAACTTCAATGGCCTTGGATACAGAAGTCCTATTTCCACCAACAAGAGAATTTGAGGTGAGGGAGGGTTTAGGAAAGGATTCCCAAGGTGATTCTTTTTTTGTTTATTCATTTTAATTGGAGGCTAATTACTTTACAGTATTGTAGTGGTTTTTGCCATGCATTGACCTCCCTTCCCATCCCATCCCTCAGGGTTGTCCCAGTGCACTGGCTTTGAGTGCCCTGTTTCATGCATCAAACTTGGACTGGTGATCTATTTCACATATGGTAATATACATGTTTCAATGCTGGTGATTCTGACCTGCCTCCAGGTTAAAGGGCCCTAGTTGAGGAGGCCCAGATAAAGAAGCTACATGAGTTCTGTGATCTGTGGGGGACAGACAGCTAATATTTATGAAGCTTAAAAAAATACATGGCCAAGGGATAGGTTTTTCACCTTGTTGGCTGAATTTATTCCTCACCACAACCTTGCTAGTGAGGTATTAGGATCCTCTCCATGGATGTTAATGCCACCAAGCATGCATTCCTAACCATAGAGACAGATGGCAAAGAAAAGTCCAGGCTTCCCACTCAATCTTTATTAACATGGGGAGAGACAGGGATGGGAGTGGAAGGGAAGTGGTGCCTCGTTACTACTGCTTGGTTAAAGTAGAATTTCACTCCCCACCAGGCTTCCACTGATGCCACCCTGGAAGGTAGAGAAAGACACTTCCTTACTGCTCTCTATGTGGCCTCCCTCGACCCTGTGCAGGGCCATAAGGTGGGTGCTCATTTCCACCAGGTGGGGATGACAGTCCCGCTTTCCCATGGGGTCTTCTCTGATACCATCCCAAAGAGTGGGGGAGGGGTACCTGGTTACAATCAAGTGAGCGTGGAATCCACATTTCCCACTCAGTCTTTGCTGCCATGCTGAGGGCACAGCTGTGTTTTACTCTGTGATGTTAGGGCAGTTGTTGTCTAAAAGCTTTCTTTCTTTTCTGGTTCTGTGTCTGGAGCTAGTCTTGCTTTTTCCTGTTGACATTTTTGAGTCACTTGCTCTTCCAGCACCCCACCTAGGACATACGAAACAGAAATAAAACCAAAGGAATTCAATGCATGTCATACTTTGGGTCCCCAAGTCCCAAGATACTCTCTTTTTTCTTTCCACCTTTCAGAGTTCTATATTTGTTTTATCTGTAATATCCAGAGATTCTAGCTGCACCTTGTAGAAGAAAGAGAGAGAAGTGTAGGGATTTCCCTGGTGGTCCAGTGCTTAAGAATCAGCCTTCCAATTCAGGGGATGCAGGTTCCATCCCCAATTGGGGAACCAAGATCCCACATGCCATGGGGCAATTAAGCCTGCACTGCAACTAGAGAAGCCCACACATGCTGCAACTAGAGAAAGCCTGCATGCCACAATGAAGATCCAGCACAGCAAAAAAAAAAGTAAATTGAAAAAAAAAAAGGAGAAGTGTACCTACTCCTTCTGGTCTCCAAAACAGAAGTTCTTTCCATCTACTTTTTTTTAATTAAAAAAATTATTTATTTTAATTGGAGGCTAATTACTTTACAATATTGTGGTGGGTTTTGCCATACTTTGACATGAATCAGCCACAGGTGGACATGTGTCCCCCATCCCGAATTCCCCTCCCCCTCCCTCTGGGTCCATCGAACTTGGACTGGTGACCTATTTCACATATGGTAATATGCATGTTTCAATGCTATTCTCTCAAATCATCCCACCCTCGCCTTTTGTTTCTTTGTAGGTCTTTTGTTTCTTTAGGTAGATTTATTCCTAAGCATTTTATTCTTTTCATCACAATGGTGAATGGGATTGTGTCCTTAACTTCTTTTACTGTTTTTTCATTGTTAGTGTATAGGAATGCAAGGGATTTCTGGGTATTAATTTTATATCCTGCAACTTTACTATATTCAAAATGTAAGTAAACAATACATCCATATAGACCTTTATGTACATTGACTTTTTCACTTAACATTATATTCTGGAGATCCTTCCATAGCCTATGTGGAAATTTTCATCATTCTTTACACCTTACTTAGTGTACACCTTTGTGTGGTTATATGGTACTTTATTCATCCATCACATAACTAATGAAATTTAAGTTGTTGCCATTCTTTTGCTGTTCAAATAGTGCCAGAGTAAATATCCATATCTATATTTTTATTATATCTAAAATCTTTTTCTGTCACTGCCAATATATCATGAGGATATTCCTATATAAGACCTGTGAGTCAAAGGGTAAAGGCATATAAAATTCCCCACCATATCAGAAAATTCCCCACCAGAATGAGTGCATTAGTTTCCTATGGCTACTAAAATAAATTACTACAAACTTAGTGTCCTTAAACAACAGAAATATTATTTCATAGTTCTGGAGGCTAGAAGTCCAAAAACAGTTTCAGTGGGCCAAAATCAAGGTGTTGGCAGACTTAACTTCTTTCTGAGACTATAAGGGAGCCTCCTTGCCTCTTTCAGCTTTTGTTGGCTACCAGCACTCCTTAGCGTGCGGCTCCATCACTCCAGCATCTGCATCCTTGGCCACGCTGCCTTCTCCTCTTCTCTCTGTGTCAACTGTCCCTCTGCTCCTCTCTTATAAGGACACTTGGGTTTGCCTTTAGGGCCCATGTGGAAAATCTAATCTCCCAATTTTAAGATCCTTAATTTTACAAACACCCTTTTTCATATAAGGCAATATTTAGAGGTTCCAGGGGTTAAAACCTGCTATCTTTGCAGAGACCATTAAGCCTACTACAGTGAGCGCACCATTTTGCATCCCTGTGAGCAGGGTGCAAAAGGAAATGGTTTTCCACATCCTCACCCACTGTGTTGACAAACATCTGGATCATTGCTAATCTAAGAGTAAAAAAACAGTATCTTAGTGTAGTGTTAATTACATCTCTCTTATTTAAAATAAGCCAGAGACTTTTCATATGTTTAAAGACAATCTATTTTTTTCTGTTAACTTTGATAGGGTTTTTTCATGCTTTTATATTGATAAGTGTTTATATTGGAGGGATATTAATGCTTTGTTAAAGATGTTAGCTGCAAATGTTTTCCCCAGTGTCTTTAATTGGCTAGTGTATTTTTGCCATGCAGAGTTGTCATTGTTATTCTTATGTCCCCAAATGCAAGGATAGAAGTGAGGAAAAGTTTGGAAGATGCTACTGTGCTGGCTCTAAAGATGGAGGCCAAAAGCCTCAATCCATGAGCCAGAAGGGGCCACAAGCCTAGGAATGCAGTCAGCCGCCTGAAGCTGGAATAGGCAAGGAAACTTGTCCTCCCCTAATGGCACCCCACTCCAGTACTCTTGCCTGGAAAATTCCATGGACGGAGGCGCCTGGTAGGCTGCAGTCCATGGGGTCGCTTAGAGTCAGACATGACTGAGCAACTTCACTTTCACTTTTTACTTTCATGCATTGGAGAAGGAAATGGCAACCTACTCCAGTGTTCTTGCCTGGAGAATCCCAGGGACGGCGGAGCCTGGTGGGCTGCCGTCTATGGGGTCGCACAGAGTCGGACACGAGTGAAGCGACTTAGCAGCAGCAGCAAACCCTCCAGAAGGGATGCAGCCCAGGTGATATCTTAATTTTACCCCAGTAATACCCATTTTGGACTTCTGTCCTCCAAAACTATGAGGATAGATTTGTTGTCATTGTTTTGGCAGCGCCGCTTGTGGGATCTGAGATCCCCAACTAGGGATTGAACCAATGCCCTAGGCAGTGAAAGCACAGAGTACCAACCACTGGATTGCCAGGAAATTCCCTAGATTTTTCTTGTTTTAAATCTCTAAACAAAAAGTGAGTTGTGGCCAAATGATGGGGTTTTATTCATTTTGAAATTCCCTTGCCTGTTCTTTTTTGAGTTTTCCTTTGATGTAAATAACTAACTTAATCTCTGGCTTTTAATTTTTAACAGAAACCATTTTCATTCTTGTATGAGGCATCATTTCCTGTCTTATTCCATTCATGCTGCTATAAGAAAAATACCAAAAACCACATGGCTTATAAACAACAGAAATATGTTTCTTGTAGTTCTGGAAGCTGTAAGTCCGAGATCATGTTGCAAACATGGTCAGAAAAAGGCTTCCTCCAGGTCACAGGTTTTGCACTGTGTCTCCACATGGTGGAAGAAGCTCTCTGAAGTCTCTTATAACAGCATTAAGCCCATTCATTAGAGCTCTGCCCTCACGACCTAATCAACCTAAGACCCCCATCACCTTAGGGGTTAGGATTTCAACATATGAATTCTGAGGGGACACAAACACTCAAACTATAACACTTTCTGTATCAACAAGTTTTAACTCTGTTAACTAATGTTTTTATATCATTAAAATCTGCATAGGCTCTTGTTATATGTACACTTTACCACAAAGACTTTTTCTAAAATATGAACTGACAAGGATTAGCTTCATTACTAGAACTGAGCTTAATTTTGTATGTCTGCTGCCTATCTTATGCTTTTCTGGTTATAAAGACCATTTTCATTAAGCTCTAAACACACTTAGCATTGTTCTGATGGAACACAATGATTTCTTCTCCATGTGTCTAGAATTTTCTTTACCTTTGCTTTTTGTTGGGTGCACAAGCACACACACACACACACACACACACACACGCTTAATGCTCCTTAGAGTATGGATAATCAATGCACATGATTAAAGAGAAAGTTTGATGAAATATCAAGAAGGGAATAAGGACCAATTCCATTTTACTGGGCATTGAACTGGGATGTACTTTTCATCATGCCAAGCTAACATGGTGGGATTCTTCTGTCCAACATGTACTTGAAAGTGAAAAAAAAACCCAAAAACAAAAAACAAAAAACAACCCAGTGCTCAAATTTGTTGAGGAAAAAGAAAGAACACCACCCTGTGACCTTAACTGGTCACCAGCCTTTTTGTAATTTGCTCCAAGGAAGGCTAGGTATGCTCACTGGCAGCTCTAGATTCATGTCCATGCCCATCCATGATTAAAAGCAAGCAATCAAACAAACAAGAGACAAGTGCCACACAAATCTGAACATCCCAGAAAGTCTTCTACTGACTCAGTCCGGATGACTTTCCCACACTTGGAGTCAAAGGCTGGAGCTTGGGGCGGCAATTCCTGATTGTCTGGGCCAGTGGACGGGCAGGTGGGAGGGGGCTGACATCACTGCAGGTTCCTGTTAGTCAAAGGACACATAAAGACAAGTAATAAAGATTTCTGGTTAAAAATTAAAGATTCTAGAGTGGAAAACAAAAGAATAGGATGATGCTAAATGAAATAAAAATACAGACTTTAAAAAAATGAAGCCATATGGATAGAAACAATTATATAAATATTTGAATTAATAATGAAATGAATGAGGAGACATATTCTAAATATTATATAGTATAATATATTATTCTAAATAGTACATGTAGATACCCTGTCTCTATAAAATGAATGTGAAATCTGCCTCCCACCTCTGAGGGCAGGGTGGACTTGGTGACTGACTCACTTCTAAGGAGTAGAATAGGCGAATGGAAAACAGTTACTGTGTGCTGCAGAAACTCAACAAACACCACCTTAACCCAGTGATGAAGGTTAACAATTGTTGTGATTCAGCGATGTCATGCAGGTACCATGTCCTCCCAGATATGCTGTGATGAGAAGGGCGTTTCAACTCTGTGGTATTCTTTCTCAAAACCCACAACCACGGTCTAACCATAAGAAAAATAACAGACTATGCCTGTACTCTTCAAGATAGTCAAAGTCATGGAAACAGTCTGTTAATTCCTCAAACAGTTAATCAGTTACCATATGACCCAGCGATTGCATTTGTAGGTACACAGCCAAGAGAAATGACATTTGTCTACATAAAAATTTGTACATGAATGTATGTAGCATCATTATTCATAACAGCCAAAAGCAGAAACAACTCAAATGTCTACAAATTAATGAATAGATAAATCAAATGTCGTGTATTATTTGGCAACAAAAAAGAAATGAAGTACTGATACATGCTACAAAATGGATGAACCTTGAAAACAGTATGTCAAGTGAAAGAAACCACATATCAGAAAAATAAATGGAGCTTGTTATAAAGAATAATTCTATTCTTTAGAAGTGAGAATAGTGTGACATTTCATCATATGAAATGTCCAGAATAGATGAGTCTTTGGAGAGAAAGTGGGGTTGGGCTTTAACTGAATTCAAGCACAATGAGGATTTTTTTTCCCTTTTTAATTGGAGGATAATTGCTTTACAATATTCAATTGGTTTCTGTCATACAACAATGAGCATCAGCCATAAATATACATATGTCTCCTCTCTCTTGAATCTCCCTCCCACTTCCCACCCCATCCCACCCTCTAGGTTGTCACAGAGGACCAGGTTGGGCTTCCTGTGTTATACAACAAATTCCCACTAGCTATATATTTTACATATGGAAATGTATATATTTCAGTGCTACTCTCTCATTTCATCCTACCTCTCCTGCCCTGTGTCCACAAGTCTATTCTCTATTCTCCATCTCTATTCCTGCCCTCCAAATAGATTCATCAGTACCATTTTTCTAGATTCCATATATATGCATTAATATATTTGGTTATATCTTTCTTATTTCATTCTGAATAACAAGTTCTAGGTTCATCCATCTCACTAGAACTCACTCAAATTCATTCCTTTTCGGGGCTTAGTAGTATTTCATTGTATATATGTACCACAATTCTTTATCCATTCATCTGTCAATGAACATCTAGGTTGCTTCCCTCTCCTGGTTATTGTAAATAGTGCTGCAGTGAACACTGGGGTACAGGTGTCTTTTTGAATTATGGTTTTCTCAGGGTGTATGTGCAGTGGTGGGTTTGCTGGGTCATATGGTAGTTTTATTCCTAGTTTTTAAAGGAATCTCCATACTGGTCCAGAAAAACATCTATTTCTGCTTTATTGACTATGCCAAAGCCTTTGACTGTGTGGATCACAATAAACTGTGGAACATTCTGAAATAGATGGGAATACCCGACCACCTGACCTGCCTCTTAAGAAACCTGTATGCAGGTCAGGAAGCAACAGTTAGAACTGGACATGTAACAACAGACTGGTTCCAAATAGGAAAAGAACTACGTCAAGGCTGTATATTGTCACCCTGCTTATTTAACTTATATGCAGAGTACATCATGAGAAACCCTGGGCTGGAAGAAGCACAAGCTGGAATCAAGATTGCCGGGAGAAATATCAATAACTTCAGATATGCAGATGACACCACCCTTATGGCAGAAAGTGAAGAGGAACTCAAAAGCCTCTTGATGAAAGTGAAAGAGGAGAGTGAAAAAGTTGGCTTAAAGCTCAACATTCAGAAACCAAAGATCATGGCATCTGGTCCCATCACTTCATGGCAAATAGATGGGGAAACAATGGAAACGGTGTCAGACTTTATTTTTGGGGTCTCCAAAATCACTGCAGATGGTGACTGCAGCCATGAAATTAAAAGACACTTACTCCTTGGAAGGAAACTTATGACCAACCTAGATAGCGTATTTAAAAGCAGAGGTATTATTTTGCCAACAAAAGTCCATCTAGTCAAGGCTATGGTTTTTCCAGTGGTCATGTATGGATGTGAGAATTGTACTGTGAAGAAAGCTGAGTGCCAAAGAATTGATGCTTTTGAACTGTGATGTTGGAGAAGACTCTTGAGAGTCCCTTGGACTGCAAGGAGATCCAACCAGTCCATCCTAAAGGAGACCAGTCCTGTGTGTTTAGCGGAAGGACTGATGCTGAGGCTGAAACTCCAATACTCTGGCCACCTCATGCGAAGAGTTGACTCATTGGAAAAGACCCTGATGCTGGGAGGGATTGGGGGCAGGAGGAGAAGGGGATGACAGAGGATGAGATCGCTGGATGGCATCACTGACTCAATGCACATGAGTTTGGGTGAACTCCAGGAGTGGGTGATGGACTGGGAGGCCTGCTGCTGCTACTGCTAAGTCACTTCAGTCGTGTCCGACTCTGTGTGACCCCATAGACGGCAGCCACCAGGCTCCCCCATCCCTGGGATTCTCCAGGCAACAACACTGGAGTGGGTTGCCATTTCCTTCTCCAATGCATGAAAGTGAAAAGTGAAAGTGAAGTCGCTCCGTCGTGTCCGACTCTGGCGTGCTGCAATTCATGGGGTCACGGAGAGTCGGACACGACTGAGCGACTGAACTGAAAACTGAAACTGATGGGACTTTTTGGGGGTGATAGAACATCTAAAGCTCAACTATGATAATGGTTGTACAACTCTACACAGTTACTAAAAATCATCAAACTGTACCGTTTAAAGTGTGTGGACTCTGTACTCTGTAAATCATATTGCAAAAAAAAAAATGTTGTTAAAAGTATAATACTGGGACTTCCCTATGGTCCAGTGGTTAAGAATCTGCCTGCCAATGCAGGGGATGTGTGTTCAGTCCCTGGTCTGGGAAGATCCCATATGTCACGGAACAACTAAGCCCTTGCTCCACAACCACTGAACCCACGCTCTAGAGACTGCCCTCTGCAACAAGAGAAGCCACCTTAATGAGGAGCCCACATTGCAACAAAGAGTAGCCCTTGCTCACCACAACTAGAGAAAACCCATGCACAACAATGAAGATTCAGTGCAGTCAAAAAATAAAATAAAATTTAAAAAAATTTTAATGGTATTGGCGTGGTCTTGTTTTACCATAGTAACAACAAACCTTTTCTATACAAAGGTCTAGATGCACATGTTTTACATAAGTCACATGTTTTATATAAATGTTAATTTACATAAATGTGTGCCTGTGTCCCAGGCCTGCTAACTCTGTGTCCTCTGTTCCTCTAAGCAATGCTTTTCTCCCACAGATATTACTTTAGGTCACCCTTGTGTGCGGTTTAATTTACATATGGTCACCTCTGTATCTTCCCACTGTGGTGGTGACTTGAAAGTGAGTTTATGATAGGACCCAGGGCTGGCCTCTATGACATGGTGCCAGCCTTACTACTTCCTTCACTTCACTGTGGCCTTTCTCACGTGATTCCACTATGGGGAGATTACACTGGGACTATTTTTCCGGGTATTAGTATGGCAAGACTTCTCAAAGGCACATAGAGTTGCACACCCTTTGCACCAACAATTTCTTTTTCAAAAGTGAACATTCAGGATGTAGTTAAGGATGGTGATTAGGATTTGTTATAAAGACGTCCATTCTGGTAATTCCCTAGCTTCACTTCTGGGTCTGAGTATAGAAAGGGAGACCAAATAGGAAGCAACGCCATGAAGGCACAGAAGGAATCAGAAGGAAATGTGGCTGCCAGTGCACGTGCATACAGGCAAACACACACACACTCACATACCAAACAGGTTCTGTTATCATAATACTAGAATTGTCCCAAGACGCTTTTCTAGACTCAATGAAAACACAGTCAGCTCACTGTGCACATATCTATGAGGAAATGTGTCTTGTAACAGTATACAGACACTGAAAAGATGTCATCCCCAGTGTTAGTAGGGAATATCAGAAACACTCTATGTAACACAAGGTTGTGAGAATTATGTCACATGCATAATGATAAAATAAATTCTCGAGGAGGTCCTAAGATGGCGGAGGAATAGGACGGGGAGACCACTTTCTCCTCCACAAATTCATCAAAAGAACATTTGAACGCTGAGTAAATTCCACAAAACAACTTCTGAATGCCATCAGAGGACATCAGGCACCCAGAAAAGTAGCCCATTGTTTTCAAAAGGAGGTAGGAAAAAATATAAAAGATAAAAGAGGTAGGGATGGAGCTCCGTCCCGGGAAGGGAGTCTAAAAAGAGAGAGAAGTTTCCAAACACCAGGAAACACTCTCACTGCCGAGTCTGTGGTGAGCCTTGGAACCACAGAGGGCAGCATCAGTTTAGTTCAGATCAGTCGCTCAGTCGTGTCTGACTCTTTGCGACCCCAAGAATTGCAGCACGCCAGGCCTCCCTGTCCATCACCAACTCCCAGAGTTCATTCAGACTCATGTCCATCGAGTCGGTGATGCCATCCAGCCATCTCATCCTCTGTCGTCCCCTTCTCCTCCTGCCCCCAACCCCTCCCAGTGTCAGAGTCTTTTCCAATGAGTCAACTCTTCACATGAGGTGGCCAAAGTACTGGAGTTTCAGCTTTAGCATTATTCCTTCCAAAGAAATCCCAGGGCTGATCTCCTTCAGAATGGACTGGTTGGATCTCCTTGCAGTCCAAGGGATTCTCAAGAGTTTTCTCCAACACCACAGCTTAAAAGCATCAATTCTTCGGCACTCAGCTTTCTTTACAGTCCAACTCTCACATCCATACATGATCACTGGGAAAAACATAGCCTTGACTAGATGGACCTTTGTTGGCAAAGTAATGTCTCTGCTTTTGAATATGCTATCTAGGTTGGTCATAACTTTCCTTCCAAGGAGTAAGTGTCTTTTAATTTCATGGCTGCAATCACCATCTGCAGTGATTTTGGAGACCCCAAAAATAAAGTCTGACACTGTTTCCACTGCTTCCCCATCTATTTGCCATGAAGTGATGGGACCGGATGCCATGATCTTCGTTTTCTGAATGTTGAGCTTTAAGCCAACTTTTTCACTCTCCTCTTTCACTTTCATCAAGAGGCTTTTGAGTTCCTCTTCACTTTCTGCCATAAGGGTGGTGTCATCTGCATATCTGAGGTTATTGATATTTCTCCCGGCAATCTTGATTCCAGCTTGTGCTTCTTCCAGCCCAGGGTTTCTCATGATGTACTCTGCATATAAGTTAAATAAGCAGGGTGACAATATACAGCCTTGGCGTAACCAGGAGGAAAAATAAATAAATAATTAAAACCCACAGATTACATGCCCAACGGTAGTAACTCCCCCACCAGAGAAGCACCGCAGATGTCTGCATCCACCACTAGCAAGTGGGGGCCGGGCAGGGAGGCACGGGCTGCATTGCTTAGAGTAAGGACTGGGCCTGAATGCCCCGAGGGCAATCTGAATGAACTAACTTGGTCTAGGAAACCAGACTGTGGGATAGCTACCACATGAAAAGCCCTAACCTAAGACACCGGCAGGCCTGCACACAGAACAAAGGACTAAGCAGAGCTAGTCGGCTGCAGACCATCCCCCTCTGGTGACAGGCAGCCAGAGCCGGAAGGGGGCAATTGTGGCCCCACAGAGGCATTATCTACCAAACTGCAAGCAGGGTTCGTTGCTAATTAAGACTTCTTGGGATTCTGGACAGGCTACAACCGCCTGAGAAGGTGCACCAGTTGTACACCCAGAAAACTGAGCGGCAGGGACGGGGGTGGCAATAAGTCGCAGTGACTGCGCTCACCAAACATCTGGTCACATGAGCTGCTCGGACTTGGAAAGGGCACAAAAGGCAGGCCCAACCGAGTCTGTGCCTCTGAGGACTACCTGAGTACCTGAACCTGAGTGGCTTAGACCTGGGAAGTGCATATAACCCAGGGCCGGCCTCAGACAGTTCCCAGCAGAGCAACCTAGAGCCTAAGCAGTGTTGACAGGGAAAGCACACACGCCGTGAGCAGGGGAAAACCCAGTGTGGCCAAGACACTGAGAGCACACGCCAGTGTTATCTGTTGGCAGCATCCCTCCCTCCCCACAGCACGACTGAACAAGTGAACCTAAAAAAGTGTCCACCACCGCCCCCTTGTGTCAGGGTAGAAATCAGACACTGAAGAGACCAGCAAACAGAAGAAGCTAAAATAGAGTGAACCTCCTTGGACGGGACAGGTGCAATAGATTAAAACCCTGTAGTTAGTACTGGCTACATAAGAAGGGGCCTACAGATCTGGAGAAATATAAGCTGGATCAAGGAACTATCTGAAAATGAACTGACACCACACTGTCCACAACAATACCAGAGAAAGTCCTAGATATATTTTTACTATTTTTACTATGATTCTTTATTTTTTTTTAATTTAAAAAAAATTTTAAGTCCTCTATTACTCCTTTAATTTTCATTTTTATAACCTACTATTACTTTGCAAAAAAAGAGAGAGACCCTATTTTTAAAGCAAACTTCATATATATATATATATATATATATATACATTTTATAATGTTGTGACTTTTTTTCTTTAATATTGTATTTTTGAAAATCCAACCTCTACTCTAGATTTTTAATCTTTGCTTTTTGGTATTTCTTATCAATTTTGTACCTTTAAGAACCCAATCTTCAGTACCCATTTTTACTTGGGAGTGAGATTACAGGTTTGACTGCTCCCTCCCCCTTTGGACTCTCCTTTTTCTCCACCACGTCGCCTCTATCTCCTCCCTCCCCCTTCTCTTCTCTACCCAACTCTGTGAATCTCTTTGTGTGTTCCGGACAGTGGAGAACACTTAGGGAACTGATAACTGGCTGGATCTGTCTCTCTCCTTTTGATTCCCCCCTTTATCCTCCTGGCCACTTCTGTCTCCTTCCTCCCTCTTCTCTTCTCTGTATAACTCCATAAACATCTCTGAGCAGTCCAGATTGTGGCGCGCACATAAGGAAGTGATTACTGGCTAGCTTGCTCTCTCCTCTTTTGATTCCACCTCATCTCATTTGGGTCACCTCTATCTCCCTCCTCCCTCTTCTCTTCTCCATGTAATTCTGTGAACCTCTCTGGGTGTCAGTCACTGTGGAGAAACTTTTCATCTTTAACCTATATGTTTTATCAACGGTGCTGTATAGATGGAGAAGTCTTGAGACTACTGTAAAAATAAGACTGAAAACCAGAAGCAGGAGGCTTAACTCCAAATGCTGAGAACACCAGAGAACTCCTGACTCCAGGGAACAGTAATCAACAGGAGCTCATCAAACGCCTCCATACCTACACTGAAACCAAGCACCATCCAAGGGCCAAAAAGTTCCAGAGCAAGACCTACCATGCAAATTCTCCAGCAACACAGGAACACAGCCCTGAGCTTCAATATACAGGCTACCCAAAGTCACTCCAAACCAACTGACATCTCATAACTCATTACTGGACACTTCATTGCACTCCAGAGAGAAGAAATCCAGCTCCACCCACCAGAACACTGACACATGGCTACAAGAGACCCACCTCAAAACAAGGGACACATACAGACTGAAAGTGAAGGCTGGAAAAAGATATTCCATGCAAATAGAGACCAAAAGAAAGCAGGAGTAGCAATACTCATATGAGATAAAATAGACTTTAAAACAAAGGCTGTGAAAAGAGACAAAGAAGGACACTACATAATGATCAAAGGATCAATCCAACCAGGAAACCTTGACAAGCCACCTGTACAACCCCACCCACAGTGAGGAAACTCCACAATAAAGAGAACTCCACAAACTGCCAGAATACAGAAAGGCCACCCCAAACACAGGAATATAAACAAAATGAAGAGACAGAGGAATACCTAGCAGGTAAAGGAACAGGATAAATGCCCACCAAACCAAAGAGGAAGAGATAGGGAATCTACCTGATAAAGAATTCTGAATAATGACAGTGAAAATGATCCAAAATCTTGAAAACAAAATGGAATCACAGATAGCCTAGAGACAAGGATTGAGAAGATGCAGGAAAGGTTTAACAAGGACCTAGAAGAAATTTAAAAAGTCAATATATAATGAATAATGCAATAAGTGATATCAAAAACACTCTGGAGGGAACAAATAGTAGAATAACAGAGGCAAAAGATAGGATTAGTGAGGTGGAAGATAGAATGGTAGAAATAAATGAATCAGAGAGGAAAAAAGAAAAACGAATTAAAGAAATGAGGACAATCTCAGAGACCTCTGGGACAATGTTAAATGCCCCAACATTAAAATCATAGGAGTCCCAGAAGAAGAACACAAAAATAAAGACCATGAGAAAATCCTTGAGGAGATAATAGTTGAAAACTTCCCTAAAATGGGGAAGGAAATAATCACCCAAGTCAAAGAAACCCAGAGAGTCCCAAATAGGATAAACCCAAGGCGAAACACTCCAAGACACATATTAATCAAGTTAACAAAGATCAAACACAAAGGACAAATATTAAAAGCAGCAAGGGAAAAACAACAAATAACACACAAAGGGATTCCCATAAGGATAACAGCTGATCTTTCAATAGAAACTCTTCAGGCCAGGAGGGAATGGCAAGATATACTTAAAGTGATGAAAGAAAATAACCTACAGCCCAGATTACTGTACCCAGCAAGGATCTCATTCAAATATGAAGGAGAAATCAACAGCTTTACAGACAAGCAAAAGCTGAGAGAATTCAGCATCACCAAACCAGCTCTCCAAAAAATGCTAAAGGATCTTCTCTAGACAGGAAACACAAAAACGGTGTATAAACTCGAACCCAAAACAATAAAGTAAATGGCAACGGGATCATGCTTATCAATAATTACCTTAAGTGTAAATGGGTTGAATGCCCCAACCAAAAGACAAAGACTGGCTGAATGGATACAAAAACAAGACCCCTATATATGTTGGCTACAAGAGACCCACCTCAAAACAAGGGACACATACAGACTCAAAGTGAAGGGCTGGAAAAAGATATTCCATGCAAATAGAGACCAAAAGAAAGCAGGAGTAGCAATACTCATATGAGATAAAATAGACTTTAAAACAAAGGCTGTGAAAAGAGACAAAGAAGGACACTACATAATGATCAAAGGATCAGTCCAAGAAGAAGATATAACAATTCTAAATATATATGCACCCAACATAGGATCACCACAATATGTAAGACAAATGCTAACAAGTATGAAAGGGGAAATAAACAATAACACAATAATAGTAGGAGACTTTAATACCCCACTCACACCTATGGATAGATCAACTAAACAGAAAATTAACAAGGAAACACAAACTTTAAATGATACAATAGACCAGTTAGACCTCATTGATATCTATAGGACATTTCATCCCAAAACAATGAATTTCACCTTTTTCTCAAGCACACATGGAACCTTCTCCAGGATAGATCACATCCTGGGCCATAAAGCTAGCCTTGGTAAACTCAAAAAAATTGAAATCATTCCAAGCATCTTTTCTGACCACAATGCAGTAAGATTAGATCTCAATTACAGGAGAAAAACTATTAAAAATTCCAACATATGGAGGCTGAACAACATGCTACTGAATAACCAACAAATCACAGAAGAAATCAAAAAAGAAATGAAAATATGCATAGAAACGAATGAAAATGAAAACACAACAACCCAAAACCTGTGGGACACTATAAAAGCAGTGCTAAGGGGAAGGTTCATAGCAATACAGGCATACCTCAAGAAACGAGAAAAAAGTCAAATAAAAAACCTAACTCTACACCTAAAGCAACTAGAAAAGGAAGAAATGAAGAACCCCAGGGTTAGTAGAAGGAAAGAAATCTTAAAATTTAGAGCAGAAATAAATGCAAAAGAAACAAAAGAGACCATAGCAAAAATCAACAAAGCCAACAGCTAGTTCTTTTAGAGGATAAATAAAATTGACAAACCATTAGCCAGACTCATCAAGAAACAAAGGGAGAAAAATCAAATCAACCAAATTAGAAATGAAAATGGAGAGATCACAACAGACAACACAGAAATACAAAGGATCATAAGAGACTACTATCAGCAATTATATGCCAATAAAATGGACAACGTGGAAGAAATGGACAAATTCTTAGAAAAGTACAACTTTTCAAAACTCGACCAGGAAGAAATAGAAAATCTTAACAGACCCATCACAAGCACGGAAATTGAAACTGTAATCAAAAATCTTCCAGCAAACAAAAGCCCAGGGCCAGACGGCTTCACAGCTGAATTCTACCAAAAATTTAGAGAAGAGCTAACACCTATCCTACTCAAACTCTTCCAGAAAATCGCAGAGGAAGGTAAACTTCCAAACTCATTCTATGAGGCCACCATCACCCTAATACCAAAACCTGACAAAGATCCCACAAAAAAAGAAAACTACAGGCCAATATCACTGATGAACATAGATGCAAAAATCCTTAACAAAATTCTAGCAATCAGAATCCAACAGCATATTAAAAAGATCATACATCATGACCAAGTGGGCTTTATCCCAGGGATGCAAGGGTTCTTCAATATCTGCAAATCAGTCAATGTAATACACCACATTAACAAATTGAAAAATAAAAGCCATATGATTATCTCAATAGATGCAGAGAAAGCCTTTGACAAAATTCAACATCCATTTATGACAAAAAAAAAAAAACTCTCCAGAAAGCAGGAATAGAAGGAACATACCTCAACATAATAAAAGCTATATATGACAAACCCACAGCAAACATTATCCTCAATGGTGAAAAATTGAAAGCATTTCCCCTAAAGTCAGGAACAAGACAAGGGTGCCCACTCTCACCACTACTATTCAACATAGTTTTGGAAGTTTTGGCCACAGCAATCAGAGCAGAAAAAGAAATAGAAGGAATCCAAATTAGAAAAGAAGAAGTAAAGCTCTCACTATTTGCAGATGACATGATCCTCTACATAGAAAACCCTAAAGACTCCACCAGAAAATTACTAGAGCTAATTAATGAATATAGTAAAGTTGCAGGATATAAAAAATCAACACACAGAAATCCCTTGCATTCCTATACACTAATAATGAGAAAATAGAAAGAGAAATTAAGGAAACAATTCCATTCACCATTGCAACAAAAAGTAAAATACTTAGGAATATATCTACCTAAAAAAACAAAAGACCTATATATAGAAAACTATAAAACACTGGTGAAAGAAATCAAAGAGGACACTGATAGATGGAGAAATATACTGTGTTCATGAACTGAAAGAATCAATATATTGAAAATGAGTATACTACTCAAAGCAATTTATAGATTTAATGCAATCCCTATCAAGCTACCAATGGTATTTTTCACAGAGCTAGAACAAATAATTTCACAATTTGTATGGAAATACAATAAACCTCAAATAGCCAAAGCAATCTTGAGAAAGAAGAATGGAACTGGAGGAATCAACCTGCCTGACTTCAGGCTCTACTACAAAGCCACAGTCATCAAGATAGTATGGTACTGGCACAAAGACAGAAATATAGATCAATGGAACAAAATAGAAAGCCCAGAGGTAAATGCACGCACCTATGGACACCTTATCTTTGACAAAGGAGGCAAGAATATACAATGGAGAAAAGACAATCTCTGTAACAAGTGGTGCTGGAAAAACTGGTCAACCACTTGTAAAAGAATGAAAGTAGAACACTTTCTAACACCATACACAAAAATAAACTCAAAATGAATTAAAGATCTAAATGTAAGACCAGAAATTATAAAACTCCTAGAGGAGAACATAGGCAAAACACTCTCTGACATACATCACAGCAGGATCCTCTATGACCCACCTCCCAGAATATTGGAAATAAAAGCAAAAATAAAGAAATGGGACCTAATTAAAATTAAAAGCTTCTGCACAACAAAGGAAACTCTAAGCAAGGTGAAAAGACAGCTTTACGAATGGGAGAAAATAATAGCAAATGAAGCAACTGACAAAGAGTTAATCTCAAAAATATACAAGCAACTCCTGCAGCTCAACTCCAGAAAAATAAATGACCCAATCAAAAATGGGCCAAAGAACTAAACAGACATTTCTCCAAAGAAGACATACAGATGGCTAACAAACACATGAAAAGTTGCTCAACATCACTCATTATCAGAGAAATGCAAGTCAGAACCACAATGAGGCACCATTTCACACCAGTCAGAATGGCTGCGATCCAAAAGCCTACAAGCAATAAATGCTGGAGAGGGTGTGGAGAAAAGGGAACCCTCTTACACTGTTGGTGGGAATGCAAACTAGTACAGCCACTATGGAGAACAGTGTGGAGATTCCTTAAAAAACTGGAAATAGAACTGCCATATGACCCAGCAATCCCACTGGTGGCCATACACACTGAGGAAGCCAGAATTGAAAGAGACATGTGTACCCCAATGTTCATCACAGCACTGTTTATAATAGCCAGGACATGGAAGCAACCTAGATGTCCATGAGCAGATGAATGGATAAGAAAGCTATGGTACATATACACAATGGAGTATTACTCAGCCATTAAAAAGAATACATTTGAATCAGTTCTAATGAGGTGGGTGAAACTGGAGCCTATTATACAGAGTGAAGTAAGCCAGAAAAAAAAAAAAACACCAATACAGTATACTAACGCATATATATGGAATTTAGAAAGATGGTAATGACAACCCTGTATGCGAGACAGCAAGAGACACAGATGTATAGAACAGTCTTTTGGACTCTGGGAGAGGGCGAGGGTGGGATGATTTGGGAGAATGGCATTGAAACATGTATAATATCATATGTGAAACGAATCGCCAGTCCAGGTTCGATGCATGATACAGGATGCTCGGGGCTGGTGCACTGGGATGACCCAGATGGATGGTATGGGGAGGGAGGTGGGAGGGGGGTTCAGGATGGGGAACATGTGTACACCAGTGGCAGATTCATGTTGATGTATGGCAAAACCAATACAATATTGTAAAGTAATTAGCCTCCAATTAAAATAAATAAATTTATATTAAAAAAAAGAAATTCTCATATATTGAGGTATAGGGAAGTTATTCTCATGTATACATGAGTTAATCTGAATTTTGCGCTAACTAAAACAGCCTTTGTGGCCTTTCAAACATACATTGTACATCTGCTTTAATTATTAAACAAAAAGATACACTGACCAGAAGCAACAAATATCCCTGTTAAAAATAAAGATTGAAAGCCTCCCTTCCTGGGATGTTAATGCTGGTACTCCTTTGATGCTAAGACTCCCTTCCCAGGTGCCAAGGCCATACTGACTTGCTGAGTATCTGCTGATTTGTTGTTGTTTTCTTTGTTATTCTTTGAAATCTTGAACGAATGTATCCCTCAGTTATTTAAAGTTCTTTGTTCTGACAAGATATGAATCTGTGCCAAAACCTATGCTTCTCCAGAGCAGTTAATCAGAACAGAAACTGTCCTCTGTGCTACAGTCCTCAGTTCAGTTCAGTTCAGTCACTCAGTCGTGTACGACTCTTTGTGACCCCATGAATCGCAGCACGCCAGGCCTCCGTGTCCATCACCAACTCCCGGAGTTCACTCAGACTCACATCCATCGAGTCGGTGATGCCATCCAGCCATCCCATCCTCTGTCGTCCCCTTCTCCTCCTCCCCCCGCAATCCCTCCCAGAGTCAGAGTCTTTTCCAATGAGTCAACACTTCGCATGAGGTGGCCAAAGTACTGGAGTTTCAGCTTTAGCACCATTCCTTCAAAAGATATCCCAGGGCTGATCTCCTTCAGAATGGACTGGTTGGACCTCCTTGCAGTCCAAGGGACTCTCAAGAGTCTTCTCCAACACCACAGTTCAAAGGCAGCAATTCTTCGGCGCTCAGCTTTCTTTATGGTCCAACTCTCACATCCATACATGATCACTGGAAAAACCATAGCCTTGACTAGACGGACCTTTGTTGGCAAAGTAATATCTCTGCTTTTGAATATGCTATCTAGGTTGGTCATAACTTTTCTTCCAAGGAGTAAGCATCTTTTAATTTCATGGCTGCAGTCACCATCTGCAGTGATTTTGGACAGTCCTCAGTTTGGCTCAAAATAAAAAAAAAAGAAACCTCGTTTCTGTTTCCATTATAGGCTGTGTATTGCTTATTTTCACCGACATTATGATGGAATTCTAGACAAGCAGCAAAAACAAGTGATGATCAAAAAAATGAGAGATGGCTTGTTGCCTACACAAAAAGCAATGATTCACAGGATTTCTAATGTGTGGAGAAACGAGCATTTTCTTACAATGATGTTAGGAATATTTCCAGTGTTATGTAAATATAAAATATTACATTTTTCCTGGTTTATAAAGGACATTTTAAAAAAATTACAAAATATCTCAAACATATAGGTATATATATACAGGTGAGGGTGTTAAGTATACTATTGTTTGTCACAGAAAGTATGGACAGGGCACTAAATTTCCCCTACTTGGGTACTAGTGAAATAGTTTAGAGTATCATATGATGTGATAATCAATACTGAAAAATGAAATTTTATGGAGAAGGAAATGGCAACCCACTACAGTATTCTTGCTCGGAGAATCCCATGGACAGAGGAGCCTGGTGGGCTATAGTCCATGAGATCACGAAGAGTCAGACACGACTGAGCAACTAACACACACACACACACACACACACACACACTGTTCCCAGAGATTCCAGCTTAGCCTGAGGACGAGCCGACCTGTGCACAACAGAATCAGGCACCCCTCACCCCCATCCAGAGGATCTTTAAGCAGCCAAGGTCAACCTAAAGGTTTCACTTTGCTTTCAAGCTTACAATAGCCTCTAGATCCTGGAGCAAACCATTACACGGTTCAACCTTCAGCACCGTTCAGCACCAAATCAGGTACAATGGACTTGATACAGTGTTTTTCTCATATCAAGTTCAAACCTCTGGAAACAGACTTTGGTTGCTAAAAGATAATCACAATTATACCATTGTCATTAATTTGAGAAAAGATGAAATTATTAATATTTATATATATTTAGTCAATAAAAAGATAAAAGAAATAATTGAGGGTAAAGAATCCATTATGTATTTGAAAAATAAAATATTTTTTCTAGTAATGTGCTCTATGTTGGTTTTTATACACTCAGTTGTTCAATAAAATGAGCAGAGAAAAATTCAAAAAAAGGAAAAATGAAATTTTATAAAAATATTAAAAATATATCATAGAAATATATTTATGTGAAAAGATGGCTATAAAAGTGCAAAAGAAGATTACAAAGGTTATACGTGGACTTCTTCCACTTTGGCTAAGAAGATCTTTAGCTATTTATCCAGAGGTTTCAAAGAGTAATATGTGCAATTTTATTTTTTTTTAAACAAAGAGTAATATGTTTAAATAATCTTTTACTTCCACTCACATGAAAATTTTTCTTCACCATAGAAGGCTGTACTTTCCGCCTGGATATCTGGGACTGCCCACTTTCCACCAAGACTTCCAGAAAGCTCTGCGCTGCTTGCCTGGGTCACAGCCCCTCCCTCCCATCTTTCTGCTTCAGGGTGTTCAAGTTGCAGTTCAGATTTCTGTCACGAGGTGGCAACAATGTACCGCCATCGTCAAAATTCCTGACAAAAAAGGGTCACCTTGGGCCAAAACAAATCAAAAACAAAAACTCCAAATTCTTCCAAAACATAGCTTTTGAACCTATGCACAAAATTATTCTAATTCTGTCTGAAAAAAAAGGGTAAGTGTAAAGGGTTAGTCGCTCAGTCATGTTCGACTCTTTGTGAGCCCATGGACTGTGGCCTGCCAGGCTCGTCTGTGCATGGAATTCTCTAAGCACAGACTGTAAAAACATATACTTTACGACTCTGGTAAGAACTGCTCAAGATGAAACACCAGGTGGCAGCAGCGCCTTGGCAGTGGGGCAGTGGGTAGGCAAAAGGGTAGCGGGGAGACGATGAAGCATCCGAGAGGGATCTCAACAGCTGTGTCCAGGGTCCTGGACAGAGGAATATAGGGCTGACACGGGGTGTGAGATGGACTGGGCTGTCTCTACAGAAGTGGGGTAATGGGAGGATGGATGCCCTGCCCTCCGAGAGGGACCACTCTACAGTGGGGATCCTCCAACCGACAAGAAAGAAATCAATACTGAACACGATGTAGAATCACAAGCGAATTGGATGGCTCTTAAGAGATGTAAATTTTCCAAACAGAATTGGTATCTTTGTAAACAAACTGTTTGATGACATTTATTCCCTTTTGGTACATGTACTCACTTTCCTTAAAAATGAAAAAGAAAAGTGGAGGTGGCTGTTTTCAGGTAGCAGGATCCAGGATGCTAGCTAGCTCTGACAGTTCCAGACCCAGAGGCTCAACAAGAGGGAGGGACAGATGGAGGTGAAGATATTGGTCTAATGGTTTCTGCTACAGTTTTATGGAACTTTTTAACCTACTGGCAGTCATCTACCTATTTCCATCATTTTCTAGGAAATCTAAAGCTAAGATTGGAAGTCCAGCTTTGCTTTGAACTGAAGATAAAGCTGCAGCTGTGAATGTCAGTCCATAGGGTGATAGAGCTGGAGGAGACCTCGAAACACATATGTGTGCACACAGAGACATTTTCAATTCTATTTTTTCCTACTTCATTTTCCATGTAACTGAATAAAATAAAAGCTTTTCCAAAGTAGTAATAAATGCATGTGTACATTACTTTCCCGAATCTGTTTGCAAGTATATTCAGCTTTCAAATTTTTATTAAAAGACTCTCCCTGAAGACTTTAATACCCCACTCACACCTATGGATAGATCAACTAAACAGAAAATTAACAAGGAAACACAAACTTTAAACAATACAATAGACCAGTTAGACCTAATTGATATCTATAGGACATTTCATCCCAAAACAATGAATTTCACCTTTTTCTCAAGCGCACATGGAACCTTCTCCAGGATAAATCACATCCTGGGCCATAAAGCTAGCCTTGGTAAATTCAAAAAAATTGAAATCATTCCAAGCATCTTTTCTGACCACAATGCAGTAAGATTAGATCTCAATTACAGGAGAAAAACTATTAAAAATTCCAACATATGGAGGCTGAACAACACGCTACTGAATAACCAACAAATCACAGAAGAAATCAAAAAAGAAATCAAAATTTGCATAGAAACAAATGAAAATGAAAACACAACAACCCAAAACCTGTGGGACACGGTAAAAGCAGTCCTAAGGGGAAAGTTCATAGCAATACAGGCACACCTCAAGAAACGAGAAAAAAGTCAAATAAATAACCTAACTCTACACCTAAAGCAACTAGAAAAGGAAGAAATGAAGAACCCCAGGGTTAGTAGAAGGAAAGAAATCTTAAAATTTAGAGCAGAAATAAATGCAAAAAAAAACCCAAAAGAGATCATAGCAAAAATCAACAAAACCAAAAGCTGGTTTTTTGAAAGGATAAATAAAATTGACAAACCATTAGCCAGACTCATCAAGAAACAAAGGGAGAAAAATCAAATCAACCAAATTAGAAATGAAAATGGAGAGATCACAACAGACAACACAGAAATACAAAGGATCATAAGAGACTACTATCAACAATTATATGCCAATAAAATGGACAACGTGGAAGAAATGGACAAATTCTTAGAAAAGTACAACTTTTCAAAACTCGACCAGGAAGAAATAGAAAATCTTAACAGACCCATCACAAGCACGGAAATTGAAACTGTAATCAAAAATCTTCCAGCAAACAAAAGCCCAGGGCCAGACGGCTTCACAGCTGAATTCTACCAAAAATTTACAGAAGAGCTAACACCTATCCTGCTCAAACTCTTCCAGAAAATCGCAGAGGAAGGTAAACTTCCAAACTCATTCTATGAGGCCACCATCACCCTAATACCAAAACCTGACAAAGATCCCACAAAAAAAGAAAACTACAGGCCAATATCACTGATGAACATAGATGCAAAAATCCTTAACAAAATTCTAGCAATCAGAATCCAACAACACATTAAAAAGATCATACACCATGACCAAGCGGGCTTTATCCCAGGGATGCAAGGATTCTTCAATATCCGCAAATCAATCAATGTAATACACCACATTAACTAATTGAAAAATAAAAACCATATGATTATCTCAATAAATACAGAGAAAGCCTTTGACAAAATTCAACATCCATTTATGATAAAAACTCTCCAGAAAGCAGGAATAGAAGGAACATACCTTAACATAATAAAGCTATATATGACAAACCCACAGCAAACATTATCCTCAATGGTGAAAAATTGAAAGCATTTCCTCTAAAGTCAGGAACAAGACAAGGGTGCCCACTTTCACCATTACTATTCAACATAGTTTTGGAAGTTTTGGCCACAGCAATCAGAGCAGAAAAAGAAATAAAAGGAATCCAAATTAGAAAAGAAGAAGTAAAGCTCTCACTATTTGCAGATGACATGATCCTCTACACAGAAAACCCTAAAGACTCCACCAGAAAATTACTAGAACTAATCAATGACTATAGTAAAGTTGCAGGATATAAAATCAACACACAGAAATCCCTTGCATTCCTATACACTAATAATGAGAAAACAGAAAGAGAAATTAAGGAAACAATTCCATTCACCATTGCAACGGAAAGAATAAAATACTTAGGAATATATCTACCTAAAGAAACTAAAGACCTATATATAGAAAACTATAAAACACTGGTGAAAGAAATCAAAGAGGACACTAACAGATGGAGAAATATACCATGTTCATGGATTGGAAGAATCAATGTAGTGAAAATGAGTATACTACCCAAAGCAATCTATAGATTCAATGCAATCCCTATCAAGCTACCAACAGTATTCTTCACAGAGCTAGAACAAATAATTTCAAAATTTGTATGGAAATACAAAAAACCTCGAATAGCCAAAGCGATCTTGAGAAAGAAGAATGGAACTGGAGGAATCAACCTGCCTGACTTCAGGCTCTACTACAAAGCCACAGTCATCAAGATAGTATGGTACTGGCACAAAGACAGAAATATAGATCAATGGAACAAAATAGAAAGCCCAGAGATAAATCCACACACATATGGACACCTTATCTTTGACAAAGGAGGCAAGAATATACAATGGATTAAAGACAATCTCTTTAACAAGTGGTGCTGGGAAATCTGGTCAACCACTTGTAAAAGAATGAAAGTAGAACACTTTCTAACACCATACACAAAAATAAACTCAAAATGGATTAAAGATCTAAACATAAGACCAGAAACTATAAAACTCCTAGAGGAGAACATAGGCAAAACACTCTCTGACATACATCACAGCAGGATCCTCTATGACCCACTTCCCAGAATATTGGAAATAAAAGCAAAAATAAACAAATGGGACCTAATTAACCTTAAAAGCTTCTGCACATCAAAGGAAACTATTAGCAAGGTGAAAAGACAGCCTTCAGAATGGGAGAAGATAATAGCAAGTGAAGCAACTGACAAACAACTAATCTCGAGAATATACAAGCAACTCCTACAGCTCAACTCCAGAAAAATAAATGACCCAATCAAAAAATGGGCCAAAGAACTAAATAGACATTTCTCCAAAGAAGACATCCAGATGGCTAACAAACACATGAAAAGTTGCTCAACATCACTCATTATCAGAGAAATGCAAATCAAAACCACTATGAGGTACCATTTCACACCAGTCAGAATGGCTGCGATCCAAAAGTCTACAAATAATAAATGCTGGAGAGGGTGTGGAGAAAAGGGAACCCTCTTACACTGTTGGTGGGAATGCAAACTAGTACAGCCACTATGGAGAACAGTGTGGAGATTCCTTAAAAAACTGGAAATAGACCTGCCTTATGATCCAGCAATCCCACTGCTGGGCATACACATTGAGGAAGCCAGAAGGGAAAGGGACACATGTACCCCAATGTTCATCACAGCACTGTTTATAATAGCCAGGACATGGAAGCAACCTAGATGTCCATCAGCAGATGAATGGATAAGAAAGCTGTGGTACATATACACAATGGAGTATTACTCAGCCATTAAAAAGAATACATTTGAATCAGTTCTGATGAGGTGGATGAAACTGGAGCCTATTATACAGAGTGAAGTAAGCCAGAAAGAAAAACACCAATACAGTATACTAACGCATATATATGGAATTTAGAAAGATGGTAACAATAACCCTGTGTATGAGACAGCAAAAAAGACACTGATGTATAGAACAGTCTTATGGACTCTGTGGGAGAGGGAGAGGGTGGGAAGATTTGGGAGAATGGCATTGAAACATGTAAAATATCATGTATGAAACGAGTTGCCAGTCCAGGTTCAATGCACGATACTGGATGTTTGGGGATGGTGCACTGGGACGACCCAGAGGGATGGTATGGGGAGGGAGGAGGGAGGAGGATTCAGGATGGGGAACACATGTATACCTGTGGCGGATTCATTTTGATATTTGGCAAAACTAATACAATTATGTAAAGTTTAAAAATAAAATAAAATTAAAAAAAAAAGACTCTCCCTGAATACACAGTATTTCAAGCAATGTATGAAAGTACATCTATAAAATGAAATTCTCCTGTATGTCTTAGTGGTATGACCCTACCCCCTGACCCAAAAGAATCTATATAATCATTGAATGATGCCTCCCGGCCAGATGTGTGCCTATGGTGAAGGCACCTGACACCCTGCACACACACAGAATCTCTTCCAAAATAAGACTCACATTACTCATCTTTTGCATCTTGTTTTTTCCACTCAGTATGAATTCTCAAGATTTATATCTGCATCTTGTCTGTGGCTTAGGCATATTTTGACATGTTTATTGTTCATTTGTAATCTTATATGAAGTCGCTGTTTATATTATGGGCCAATCTTTTTGCTTGTTATTAAATGTGTATCACAAACCAGGGATACTAACCCAGTAGCTGAGTGGTAGTTTGCAAATGCTGTCTCTCTTGTTTTCAAACAATTCTTCAGATATTCTCCACATAGAATGTGTTTTAAATCTCAATAATATTACAACTTCAAAATTATGCAGCTGACAACTTTGAAAGTACAGTGAACAACACTCTAAGTGCAAATAAGTCAGCCTTAGACTTTAAATCATGCAGAGCCCAGGAAGATTCAAGATGAAAAGTGAAAAACTGTAAAACAATTCCAGAGTTAACTGTTGATCCTAAGAAAATGAAGTTGTTGCCCTGATTTATTTAAAATCCCTTAAAGTGAGTATCTGATTTTAATTTTACACACACACACACACTTACTGTGCTCAGTCACTCAGTCATGTCCAACTCTTTGTGACCCCATGGACTATAGCCTGCCAGGCTCCTCCGTCCATGGACTCTCCAGGCAAGAATACTGGAGTGGGTTGCCATTTCCTTCTCCATCATATGTGTATAAAGAGAATGAAAGGCAAATTAGATAGTTTTCATCTTCTGCTTACTCCAGCATCTACATCACATTTCTTTATTAAATATGAGTTAGGGACTTCCCTCGTGGTCCAGTGGTTAACAATCTACCTTGCAATGTGAGAGAAATAAATGTATGTATTGTAATTGATTATACTTTTTAAAATAGAAAGTTAAAACTCAAATTCATAAAAATGATTACCTATAAGATAACAGAGGAGCAGCTCAGGATGGAAGATGATATATATTCTCATTAAAAATACAATACATAATTACTGACTCCAGGTACTAAAAAGGACAAGAAACAATGACCAACCCAGTATTAAAGAGCAACTCTACTTGCTCAGATTGAATTAGACACATTTCACACTAAAAGGAACTGGCTTTCTTTGGAGAAAAGGCTGATTTTAGGACTAAGTGGGTATTGTAGCAGATGAGTCTGAACCAAACCCTCATCTCAGAACACATGTTAAAAAGACAACAGCCAACCTACAGACTCAGAAGCCAACCAAAAGGCTCTCACTGTCCAAAAATAGAACAGTTTGAACATCAAAAATGTTAATACCTGCAATGGATTTAAACATCTAGATCATATGATGATACTCTAAAAGAAAAAAAAAAAGAACTCAATTTTCACTTTTGGAGGATCCCACAGAAACAACTCACTATCTTGAAAATCAGAATTACTGAAAAAGATTTAAGCATTAATTCTTCTCTTCTGTGTCAATCAGACATCAGTGTAACCTCATAGTTGATGAGGGGAAGTTTGTCTTAGAAGAATTCCAGCTAATAAATGGAAATGGAATTATAGAATTAAAACATTATCATCTGCAACCATTAATGAAATATAGATCTAGGCCATAAACTTCAAGAGGCTAAGAAAACATGAGTTAAAAGGCAGATGGGAAATGTCATATGGGTGGATCAGACTGACAACACCCCCCCAAGTGATCAGTCTCAAGGACACAGGAGGAAAGACAACCAGAAATGAAGAGGCTCCTGATATAGGGCTATAGGAAGTACACCACCACATCTAAGGTACACTTTCCACAAATTTGAATCTGAGCAAGCCTCTATATGTACAGTTATTATCAATTTAAAGGAAATAGGATGAGCCAGAAGAATAGAACCAACAGCACAACAGAGACATAATCAGTGTAATCCGGAATGCAGACTCCCCAGGAAAAAGATCCAGCTTGATAAGTAAATAAATAGAGATTTTAAAAAGGACATTTGGATGAAAAGAGATCAAGATTTCAGAGAAATTACGCTTAAAACCACCATGTGCTACTACCACGTATTTATAAGAACAGCAAAAAGGAGAAAGATGGAAAATATCACATTGTCTACTGTGTAGTAACTGTGATGAATATTATCTTCTAATTTTTACAGTCATCATCTTTACATTTTTGTTAAATACAGTCTATATATGCAAAAATACCTACTGAAGCATAGTTTTCACCTAACATCACCTAACAGGGGCTGACATAGTTCAACAAATGTCTCTTTCTTCTTCCTAAGTATAATGGCTAGGAGTGTAGGTTCTGGAGACAGACAAGGCCCAAACCGTCATTCTACCACTTATAAAAGTGGTATGAACTTGAGAGAACAAGATGGCAGAGGAGTAGGTGGATGTGGAGTACATCTCTCTCCATGGATACATCAGGAATACACCTTGAGACACAGAAGTGCATGCAGAACACCAACTGAGAGCAGACAGGAATACCTGACCAGAGGAAAAGAATATATAGAACCACAAAAAACTTGGTAGGAAGAAGGAACTAGGGGAAAAAACAGGAGTGTTAGTAGGATTGGACCTGCCCTCGGCGGGTGGGGGAACTGAAGCAGAGGTGTGATCCCCACATCAGGGCAACTGTCTGAGTTAGAGGAGAAAATTTTAAGGCTGAGAGTGAAACAGCTGATCTGTGGCAGCCTAAATGTAATGAAAATCAGACAGTCCTTGCCGCAGCCATACATACCCCGGACAGGAACGCTGGCCCCTTGGAAGGAACAGCAGCTGGGAGCTGGAGTATAGGGATTGTGGAGCAATCCCAGGGCGAGGGCTGATGTTGACAGTGGAAAGATGGACTGAGGGGATGTGAGGGAGGAGACCGTAGAGAGAAATGCCAGTGGATTAAAGCCAGGTGGCCATGGAAGCAAGGCGATACTGCTGTGTCAAACAGGGGATGAAGCCATGACCATAGCCTCTCTCCCCCCACACACCAGCATCGGCAGCTGAACAGTAGAGAGGCTGGCGCATCAAACACCTGACGCACCCCACCCAGGATGCCCCTTTAAGTGCCTGACGCATGCATCGATTGACAGAGTAGGACCCCATCCAGGGGGCCCCTCTATGTGCCTGACATGCTGAACAACAGAGAAGGACCCCAGGCAAGGGAGCGCTCTAAGTGACTGAATGGGCAGAGCTACAGAGAACGACTGGCCAAAGAGGCCTTCTGATCGCCAGCTATAACAAGCTCAAGAAAGACTCAGACTGGACCATAACTCCTGTGGCAGAGGCATTCCATGTCCCTGTACACGTGGCACCACCAGGGTCTCCACAAGCCAAGCAGCTGTGCCATCTTCATGCTCAACTCTCACTGGGGCAGAGCTGCTACAGACAAAAAAAGTCTTGTGTCTATGCGCACAGGGTCAGCTTCAGTCGTGTCTGACTCTTTGCAACCTTGTAGACTGTGGCCTGCCAGGATTCTCTGTCAGAAAGGGGGTTCTCCAGGCAAGAATACTGGAGTGTATTGGCCAATACTGATTACCGTACCCTTCTGGAGCACTATATTCCTTGCTGCCCTAGCTGCCAACCCCCCTGAGTGTCTGGTGCTGCCAGAACCCTTGTGACCCAAGCAACTGCACCACCTCCACACCTGGCCCTCACAGGGGCAAA
Organism: Bubalus bubalis; assembly: GCF_019923935.1. NCBI lineage: Eukaryota > Metazoa > Chordata > Mammalia > Artiodactyla > Bovidae > Bubalus > Bubalus bubalis. Next base: position 88,642,398 of record NC_059181.1, read on the forward strand.
CCCAAGTCCTCCAGGGCAGCCTCAGGAGCTAAACCCCAGTGAACAACCGACATGTAGAGGTGGAACTAAAACCACAATTGAAACCCAGGGCAGTGTGGCAAAGGAAGAAGACCAAAACCTTCCCACAAGCTGTACACCTGCAGATTAAATCCACATGATCTACTAGGCAGTCTTTGTGTCTGTGGCAATATAAAAGGCCATTGAGAGCTCTCACAAAAGAAAACGCACTAGTTCTGATAGCTGTGGACATTGGAGGCAAGAACACACAGGGGTAGGACCAGATTAGAACCTGAGCTGCCCCCACAGCAGGTCCAGAAATCAGCACAGACTTGGAGGGCATCCTAGGGAGGTAAGGTGGACTATGACTCCCCACGAGGGAAAGGACACTGACAGTGACTCAAGAGAAACATTTATTATTCTTATGTTTTGACTTGTTTTGTAGATTCTTTTGGATTCTTTTTTTCCCCCCTTTCCCCAACCCTCTGTTGTAGTGGTCGATTTTATTGGCATTAAGAAATCCAATTAAGCTTTGGAGCTTTTTTTTCTTTCTCAGTCACATTTTTTATTGTTGTCATAAACCTCTGCCTTTATGTTGGGCTTTTGCAGTTTTGTGCAAAAACTCCAATTCTGTGGAGTTTTCCTCTTTTTTTTCTTTTCTCTTTTTTTAAATTTAATATTTACTTTTTAAAACCTATTATTACTTTTTCTACATTTATTCCTTTGTTTGGATTTCCTACTGTTCTTTTCCCCTTGAAGTTAATCTTTAACATATATAAATCTTTATCTACCTCTATTTAACTTTGAATATCTATTCTTTCTTTCTTACTTTCTCTCCTTTCCTCTCAACATATTTGTTAGTTTTATTTTCATTGCTTTATTGCCCAATTGACACCTTGCTTTAGTTCTCTTTTCCAGTTTGTGCTTTAATTAGTTTTGTTCTGGTAGATATAATTTTTGGTTTCCTTTATTCACCAGGTCAATCTATTCTACTTTATTTTTGTTGGACTGTTTTGATTTTGCTTATGGGTATATATGTATATGTGTATATTCAGTCACACTTTCTATGGTTAGAAACCTCTGCCTCTACATTGGGCTTTTGCAGTTCTGTGGAGTGTTTTTTTTTTTTCCTTTTTTCTTTCTTTGTCTGTTTTTCTTGTCTCTTTTCTATAATTTTAATTACTAATTTTTTAAACCTATTATATTGTTTTCTACATTTATTCCTTTGTTTGCCTTTCCTACTGCTCTTTTTCCCTTGTAATTAATTTTTAATGTATATAAATCTTCATCTACCTCTATTTAACTTTGCATAACTATTCTTTCTTATCTTTCTTTCCTTTCCTCGCAACATATTTGTTATTTTTTTTTCATTGCTTTATTCCTTACTTGGCACCTTGCTTTAGTTTTATTTTCCAGTTTCTGCTTTAGTTAGTTTTGTTCTTAACTGTTAAATACAATTTTTCATTTCCTTTGTTCGCCAGGTCAATCTATTATACTTTATTTTTGTTGGACTGTTTTCACTTTGTTTATGTGTATATTCCATTATTTTAATTATTATTTGCCTGAATTTTTTTTTCATTAAAATTTTTTAATTCAAGTATAGGTGACTGACAATACTTGTTTCAGATGTACAACACAGTGATTCTATATTTGTACAGGTTATGCATCATACAAAGGTATTATAATATTATTGACTGTATTCTTTGTACCATAAGTTACATCCTTGTGACTTATTTATTTTATAACTGGTAAATTGTATCTTTTAATCCCCTTCACCTATTGCACCCTTCCTCCCATTCTTCTCCCTTCTGGCAACCACTAGTTTGTTCTCTGTATCTATGAGTCTGTTTCTGGGTTTTGGGGGGCTCATTTTTTTTATATTTTAGATTCCACATATAAGTGAAAACATACAGTATTCATCTTTCTCTGACTTATTTCACTTAGCATAATGCCCTCCAGATCCATCCATACTGTCACAAATTCCAAGATTTCATTCTTTTTTATGGCTAAGTGGTGTTGGGAAAACAAGATAGCTATATGTAAAATAAAACTAGACCATTTTTTCACATCATTTACAAAAATAAAGTCAAAATTAACTAAAGACTTAAATATAAGACCTGAAACCATAAAACATCTAGAAGAAAACATAGGCAGTATGTTCTTTGAAGTCAGTCTTAGCAATATTTTCTTTTTTGATCAGTCTCCTCAGGCAAGGACAACAAAAGCAAAAGTAAACAAGTGGGACCATATGAAACTAAAAAGCTTTTGCACAGCAAAGGGAACCATCAGCAAAACAAAAAACTACTGAATGGGAGAAGATATTGGCAAATGATATGTCTGATAAGGGGTTAATATCCAAAATATATTAAGAACTCAGACAACTCAATACAATTTGATTACAAAATGGGCAGAAGATCTAAACAGACATTCTCCAAAGAAGACATACAGATGACCAACAGGCACACGAAAAGATGCTCAACATCACCAATCATGAGGGAAATGCAAATCAAAACCACCTCAAATGCAATGAAACAGCACCTGTCAGAATGCCACACTTTTTTAGTGAATACTGTTTGCTGTTTTGGAATTTTCCCGTTTTCAGCTCTTTCAGATGGTCAAACTCTTTCTGCTTACACAGATGCCCATTACTAGTTGATCTTGTGGTTATGATGATCTTCCCTTACCTGACGTTGTCTTGGCTATTCCCTGATCTGGTAATGCTCCAAATTTCCGATGCTGTTCATACCAGTCATTCACTGTCATAGATGCCAGACTTGGATAACCAGCTCCAAATTCTTTGGCTTGGGCCATGTCCCGAGTGAGAACAAACGGTTTCATTGGAGGCCTGTCCTGACGAGATGACTGAGAAGTTGATGGCTCTTTTGCGGAGTCTTTTTCTCTCGATCTTTATCTCCTGGTCAATGCTCTCAATCTCTTCTAAGCTGATACCAATCCACCTTCGAAGGTGAAGGAGGTAATATTCACGAACATGCTCATCATCTGCTTGACCACTTTCCACAGCAGATTTCAGTGCAGACAACCTATGCTCCACCTCCTTCTTCTGCCTGTATCTCTCTATTTTAGCCTGTCTGTGAGATGCCATAACAACGATGCTAGGATAGGCCAAGGAGGAATTACCAGTGTTATTTTCAGCTGAGTTGGTCCTGGTTTTCGGCAGCTCAAACTCTGCCACATGATAGTACTGGCACTGCGTTAAGTAGTTTAAAAAGTGTTCTGGAGCCCACTGCAAATGATCTAGACGCTTGCTGGGATTGACTTGTTTCAGGGCGAACGCTACTTGAAACGCTGGCACCATCAGGTACTTCAGGTCGGTGGACGCGATCTCCTCCAAATCTTCATTTTGGCTGAACAACTCGAGCTGCGACAACATTTCTGCAGCCTTCTTCAGGAGATCCAGTCCCTTGAACACCTTATCTTGGATTATTCGGGAGCCGGTGGGTTCAGTTGCGATTTCCACTTCGTCCAAAAGCTGCTTGCTGGTTTCGAACAGCTCGGGGAGCCGCGGTAACAGTAACTCGTCTTCGGCTGCTGCCATTTTAGGGAGGGAGGAACCCGGAAAACCTCACTTCCGGGGTTAAAGGCAACCCTGGGAAAGCTGAGCTAGGCGAGAGATGAAGAAACTGGAAGGGGTGCCGCATTGGTCCAGTAGCTCCATTGTGACCTAAGCGTCTGAAAATTTCCGTAGCTGCTGTTAACTCACAGCCTAGCAACCGTTTCCATGGACTCATTTTGTTGTGCTGCCTATTACAAGTAGTAGACATCTGTTACTGATAATGACACGCAAATAAAAAAGCAAACCCCAGGCGCTGCTTTTCGCGTGACTCCTCGTCACCTACCCGGGCCTGGACTGTGCCATCGGCTCTGAGGAGCGGGTGTGACGAGGCTGAATTCAGAGCCAGGGCGGGCGCGAGAAGGCAGGAGCAGGAGCACTCCAGGAGCCGGCCAGGCAAGCGCCTTACCTCGTGAGGCGCTCCCTGGCCACAAGGGCCAGGGCGCCCAGGGGTTCCGAACTCCGCGCAGCTTGCCGGGTTCGCAGGTCTCTATTTGCCTGATTTTGACACTAGTAAAGTAATGCTCAAAATTCTCCAAGACAGGATTCAACAGCACGTGAACCGTGAACTTCCAGATTTCCAAGCTGGTTGTAGAAAAAGCAGAGGAACCAGAGATCAAATTGCCAACGCGTACTGGATTATCAGAAAAGCAAGAGAGTTCCAGAAAAACATCTATTTCTGCTTTATTGACTATGCCAAAGCTTTTGACTGTGTGGATCACCACAAACTGTGGAAAATTATTAAAGAGATGGGAGTACCAGACCACCTGATCTGCCTCTTGAGAAATCTGTATGCAGGTCAGGAAGCAACAGCTACAAATGGACATGGAACAACAGACTGGTTCCAAATAGGGAAGGGGTATGTCGAGGCTGTATATTGTCACCCAACTTATTTAACTTATATGCAGAGTACATCATGAGAAATGCTGGGCTGTATGAAACAAAAGCTGGAATCAGGATTACTGGGAGAAATATCAATAACCTCAGATACGCAGATGACACCACCCTTATGGCAGAAAGTGAAGAAGAACTAAAGAGCCTCTTGATGAAAGTGAAAGAGGAGAGTTAAAAAGCTGTCTTGAAGCTCAACATTCAGAAAACTAAGATCATGGCATCTGGTCCCATCACCTCATGGGAAATAGATGGGGAAACAGTGACAGACTATTTAGGGGAGCTCCAAAATAACTGCAGATGGTGACTGCAGCCATGAAATTAAAAGACACTCCTTGGAAGAGAAGTTATGAGCAACCTAGATAGCATATTAAAAAGCAGAGACATTATTTTGCCAACAAAGGTACATTTAGTCAAGGCTGTTGTTTTCCAGTAGTCATGTATGGATGTGAGAGTTGGACTATAAAGAAAGCTGAGTGCTGAAGAATTGATGCTTTTGAACTGTGGTATTGGAGAAGACTCTTGAGAGCCCCTTGGACTGCAAGGAGATCCAACCAATCCATCCTAAAGGCAATCGGTCCCGAATATTCATTGGAAGGACTGATGCTGAAGCTGAAACTCCAATGCTTTGGCCACCTGACGCGAAGAACTGACTCATTGGAAAATACCCTAATGCTGAGAAAGATTGAAGGTGGGAGGAGAAGGGGATGACAGAGGATGAGATTGGTTAGATGGCATCACCAACTCAATGAACATGAGTTTGAGTAACTCTGGGAGTTGGTGATGGACAGGAAGGCCTGGCGTGCTATAGTCCATGGGGTCACAGAGAGTCAGACATGACTGAGCGACTGAACTGAAGTGCCTGATTTTGTAACTGCCATTTGCCTGGGGTTCATCTTTGGATTCTCGTTTTTTGGATATTTGTTTTAATTGCACTTAATGCCATAACAAACCATGTCTGGAATCTTCATTCCTGACCAGAGATCAAGTCCTGAGCTTTTGTAGTAGGAGCACTGACTCCAAGACCCTAGACTACCAGAGAACTAACCATAGGGAGTATCAGATAGTGAGAACTCACACAACGAAAACCACTTGAATACAAGACCCAGCATCCCCAGCCACCAGTAGCACCCTGGGCAGGACACCTCATCTAAACAACAAACAAAACAACAATACAAACCCAGTCATCAGCAGACAGGATTACTGCCTCACTCTGTCTTGTCCATCAGAGGAAAAACAAACAAACAAACAAAAGCTCAGCACAAATCTCACTCTATAGGAAGCTCACACACACCACTGGACCAACCTTAGCAGGGCAGAAACCAAAGGAAGAAAGAATTCAAACTTCTTCAAGGAAAGAATTCAACTTCCCTTGAAGCCTGGGAAAAGGAGACCTCAAACACAATAAGTTTAAAAAAAAATAATGAAAAGGCAGAGAAATACTGCACAAATAAAGGAACAAACTAGAAACACAGAAGTCCAAATAAATGAAGAGGAAATAGGCAAACTACCTGAAAAACAATTCAGAATAATGATAGTAAAGATAATCCAAAACCTTGAAAACAAAGTGGAGAAAATGCAAGAATCAATTAACAAAAACCTAGAAGAATTAAAGAATAAACATACAGAGACAAACAGCACAATTACTGAAATTAAAAATGCTCCAGGAGGAATCAATAGCAGAATATCTGAAGCAAAAGAATGAATCAGTGAGCTGGAAGATAAAATGTTGGAAATAACTTCTGAAGAGCAGAATAAAGTAAAGAGAATGAAAAGAACTGTGGACAGTCTCAGAGACCTCTAGGACAATATCAAATGCACTGACATTCGAACTATAAGGGTCCCAGAAGAAGAAGAGAAAAAGAAAGAATATGAGAAAATTTTTGAAGAGATTATAGTTGAAAATTTCCCAACATGGAAAAGGAAATAGTCAACGAAATCCAAGAGACACAAAGAGTCCCATACAGAATAAACCCAAGGAGAAACATGCCAAGACACATATTAATCAAACTAACAAAGACTAAACACAAAGAAAGAATATTAAAAGCAGCAAGGGAAAAGCAACAAGTAACATACAAGGGAAATCCCATATGCTTAACAGCTGATCTTTCAGCAGAAACTCTGCAGCCCAGAACGGAATGGCAGAATATATTTAAACTAGTGAAAGGGAAAAATCAACAACCAAGATTACTGTACCTGGCAGGGATCTCATTCAAAATTGATGGAGAAATAAAAAGGTTCTCAGACAAGCAAAAGTTAAGAGAATTCAGTACCATGAAATCAGTTTTACAATAAATGTTAAAGGGACTTACATAGTCAAGAAATACAAGAGAAGAAAACAGATCTACAAAACCAACCCCAGACAATTAAGAAAATGGCAATAGGAACATATATATCAATAAGTACTTTAAATGTAAATGAATTAAATGCTCCAACAAAAAGACACAGACTGGCTGAATGGATACAAAAACAAGACCTATATATATGCTGTCTACAAGAAATCCACTTCAGACCTGAAGACACATATGGATTGAAAGTGAGAGGGTGGAAAAATATATTCCATGCAAATAAGAATCAAAAGAAAGCTGGAGTAGCAATCCTCATATCAGACAAAATAGACCTTAAAATAAAGAAGATTACAAGAGATAAGGAAGGACACTACATAATGATCAAGGGATCAATCCAAGAGGAAGACATAACAATTGTAAATAGCTATGCACCCAACATAGGAGCACCTCAAAACATAAGACAAACAATAACAGATATAAAAGGAGAAATTGACAGTAACACAATAATAATAGGAGACTTTAACACCCCACTCACACCAATGGACAGATCATCAAAACAGAAAATTAATAAGGAAACAAAAGGCTTAAATGATACATTAGAGGAGATGGATATCATTGATATCTTCAGGACATTCCATCCAAATGCAGAAGAATACACCTTTTCAAGTGAACATGGAACATTCTCCAGGATAGACCACATCTTGGGTTACAAATCAAACCTCAGTAAATTTAAAAAAATTGAAATTGTATCAAGCATCTTCTCCAATCACAGTGCTATGAGACTAGATATCAATTACAAGAAAAAAAGTGTAAGAAACACAAAAACATGGAGATTAAAGAACACATTTCTAAGTAAACAACAGGTTACTGAAGAATTCAAAAGGGAAATTAAAAAATTTTTAGAAACAAATGACGATGAAAACACAACAACTCAAAATCTATGGGATGCAGCAAAAGCAGTTCTAAGAGGGAACTTTATAGCAATACAATCCTACCTGAGGAAAGAAGAAAAATATCAAATAGACAACCTAACTTTACACCTGCTGCTGCTGCTGCTAAATCGCTTCAGTCGTGTCCGACTCTGTGTGACCCCATAGACGGCAGCCCACCAGGCTCCCCCGTTCCTGGGATTCTCCAGGCAAGAACACTGGAGTGGGTTGCCATTTCCTTCTCCAATGCATGAAAGTGAAAAGTGAAAGTGAAGTCGCTCAGTCGTGTCCGACTCTTAGCGACCCCATGGACTTCAGCCTACCAGGCTCATTCGTCCATGGGATCTACCAGGCAAGAGTACTAGAGTGGGGTGCCATTGCCTTCTCCAGACCTAAACAGACATTTCTCCAAAGAAGACATACAGATGGCTAACAAACACATGAAAAGATGCTCAACATCGCTCATTATTAGAGAAACGCAAATCAAAACTACAATGAGATATAACCTCACACCAGTCAGAATGGCCATCATCAAAAAGTCTACAAACAATAAGTGCTGGAGAGGGTGTGGAGAAAAGGGAACTCTCTTGCACTATTGGTGGGAATGTAAATTGATACAGCCACTATGGAAGACGGTATCGAGATTCCTTAAAAAACTAGGAATAAAACCATCATATGACCCAGCAATCCCACTCTGAGGCATATACACTGAGGAAACTACAATTAAAAGAGACACATGTATCCCATTGTTAATGGCAGCACTATTTACAATAGCTAGAACGAGGAAGCAACCTACATGTCTATCGACAGATGAACGGATAAGGAAGTTGTGGTACATATACACAATGGAATATTACTCAGCCATAAAAAGGAACACAGTTGACTCACTTCTAATGAGGTAGATGAATCTAGAACCGATTATACAGAGTGAAGTGAGTCAGAAAGAGATAAACATCATATTCTAATGCATACACACAGAATCTAGAAAAATGGTACTGAAGAATTTATTTACAGGGCAACAATGGAGAAACAGACATAGAGAATAGACTTATGGACATGGGGAGAGGGGAGGAGAGGGTGAGATATATAGAAAGAGTAACATGGAAACTTACATTACCATATGTAAAATAGATAGCCAACAGGAATTTGCTGTATGGCTCAGGAAACTCAAACAGGGGCTCTGGGTCAACCTAGAGGGGTGGGATGGGGAGGGAGGTGAGAGGGTGGTTCAAAAGGGAGGGGACATATGTATACCTATGGCTGATTTATGTTGAGGTTTGACAGAAAACAGCAAAATTCTGTAAAGCAATTATCCTTCAATAAAAAATAAATTTTAAAAATGGTATGAATTTGAACACTTTTACTTTACCTCATAGCCACTCAACTGCCTCATCTGCAAAAAAGCAATTATAAAGAACTGACACAGAAGAAAGAAGCTCAAAGCAAAAAATGTTGCCTTGTGTTTTGATTTTTACAAGGATAAATGGTGAGGAATTACATAATTTTAAAAATTCTACTGCAGAGACCTTGGCATAGCTGGCTCTCTGAACCGTGAGAGGATGAAAGAACCTCTCTGGGCCTCAGTATCCTTCTCTAAGGAGAACAACTGTCCTTACATCATGAATTGTTGTTTTGATAATTAATTGAATTAATACATGCAAATACTTGGAATGGTATGAGGCACACAATATCAGCTCAATAAATGGTAGAATTTTCATAAGGACATGCAAATTGTGATAAAGTTTCCATTTGTCTTTAATAAAGCTTTTCATTTGGACTCAACTTAAATATCACGTCCTAAGAAAGAGCTTCACTGACAACTGTGTCTACAACAATCCCTGTCCTTGTAATTTTCTACTAATGGATTCTATTTTGTTGCAAGCATTTATTCCCATATAAAATGGTCCTGCTTATTGATTTGTTTCCCTGCTTATTGCCAGTTTCTAAAACTAGAGTAAAAGTTCTAGGCATATTGCCCTTTCTTAGTCACTGGGTTGCATCCCCAGGAACTAGTTCAGTGAGTGTGATGGGTTGAAATGTCATCCCCCAAAAATATGTTGAAGTCTTAATTCCCAGTGTCTCCTAACATAACTTCACTTGGAACTATGGCTGTTGCAGATGTAGTTAGTTAAGATGAGGTCATACTAGAGTAGCATGGTCCCTGAAACACTGTGACTGGTGTCTTTATAAGATAGCCAGGACATGAAGCAACCTAGATGTCCATCAGCAGATGAATGGATAAGAAAGCTATGGTACATATACACAATGGAGTATTACTCAGCCATTAAAAAGAATACATTTGAATCAGTTCTGATGAGGTGGATGAAACTGGAGCCTATTATACAGAGTGAAGTAAGCCAGAAAGAAAAACACCAATACAGTATACTAAGGCATATATATGGAATTTAGAAAGATGGTAACAATAACCCTGTATACGAGACAGCAAAAGAGACACTGATGTATAGAACAGTCTTTTGGACTCTGTGGGAGAGGGAGAGGGTGGGATGATTTGGGAGAATGGCATTGAAACATGTATAATATCATATATGAAACGAGTCACCAGTCCAGGTTTGACGCACGATACTGGATTCTTGGGGCTGGTGCACTGGGATGACCCAGAGGGAGGAGGGTTCAGGATGGGAAACACATGTATACCTGTGGCGGATTCATTTTGATATATGGCAAAACCAATACAATATTGTAAAGTTAAAAAATTAAATTAAATTAAATTAAAAAAAAAAGATAGCGGCATGAAGACAGAAGAACAGGGATAACATCACGTGATGATGCAAGCAGAGGTTGGAGTTATACAGCGCCAAGCCAAGAAATGCAAAGACTGCCACCAGAAGCTAGGAAGAAGCTCAGACAGATTCCCCAACGGGTTTCAGAGGGCTCATGGCCCTTTTAACACATTGATTTCAGGTTTCTCGCCTCCAGAACTGTGAGACGATACATTTCTATTGTTTAAGCCACCCAGCTTGTGGTACTTTGTCATGGCAGTCTTGGGAAACTACTGCAATCCCTCCCATATAAAATGCTGAATAAGTATTACTGAAAAGAAGGAATTGTTCCCTTTTTTACCTTGTTGTTGTTCAGTCGCTCAGTCGTGTCCGACTCTTTGTGATCCCACGGACTGCGGCACACCAGGTTTCCTTGTCCTTCACTATCTCTAGAGTTTGCTCAAATTCATGTCCGTTGAGTCGATGATGCCATCCAACCTTTTTCATCCTCTGTCGCCTCCTTCTCCTCCTGACCTCAGTCTTTCCCAGCATCAGGGTCTTTTCCAATGAATCAGCTCTTTGCATCAGGTGGCCAGAGTATTGGAGCTTCAACTTCAGCATCAGTCTTTCCAGTAAATATTCAGGGTTTACTCTCCTTTAGGATTGACTGGTTTGATCTCTTTGCTGTCCAAGGGACTCTCAAGAGTCTTATCCAGTACCACAGTTCGAAAGCATCAATTCTTCAGCGCTCAGCCGTCTCACATCCGTACATGACTATCGGAAAAACCATAGCTTTAAATATATGGACCTTGAGGCCGTGGGGGACAAAGGGCGGGTGGATCAGTGGGGAGGGGCCAGGGCGCGGCCAGGCCAGGCCCGAGGGCTCCGCATGCTGCAGCTGCCCCCGGGCACCCCCGCCGCTGCCCTCGCCGCGGAGCCATGCGGAGCCGAGCTCACGAGCTAACCCGAGCCAGCGGCCTAGAGCCAGCGGGAGGCGGCGGCGCAGGGAGGGGCCCGACGCGCGCACGTCCCCTCCCCCACCCCCACCCCCCCTCCGCCATGGCTGACAGCGGCCTCGCGGGGGGCGCAGCGTTGGTGGCCCGGCCCCCGGACCGGGGAGTGGCGGCCCAGGGCCCCGCGTCTACTTTCAGAGCCCCCCTGGGGCTGCAGGCGAGGGCCTGGGCAGCTCGGACGACAAGGGCCCAGTGAGGCCCCAAGGGAAGGTCACGGTCAAGTACGACCGCAAGGAGCTACGGAAGCGCCTCAACCTGGAGGAGTGGGTCCTGGAGCAGCTCACTCGCCTCTACGACTGCCAGGAAGAGGAGATCCCAGAGCTGGAAATCGACGTGGATGAACTCCTGGTCACGGAGAGCAATAATACCCGGGCTGCCAGGGTCAAGGAGCTGCTGGTTGACTGTTACAAACCCACTGAGGCCTTCATCTCTGACCTGCTGGACAAGATCCGGGGCATGCAGAAGCTGAGCACACCCCAGAAGAAGTAAGGGTCCTCGACCCAGCTGAGCGGTGGCTCCACAGGACAATCACTGCCCCCCGCCCCCCCCCCCCCCCCCCCCCCCGACCTCATAGCAACAGCAATACCAGGGGGCCCTGCGGTCAGGCCTGGTGCCACGAGCAGGGCTCCCCGTGCCCCTGCCCCAGGGGCCTCTTCCCTGCCCCCTCAGTTTTCCATTTTTGGGGTTTTTTATTATTATTAAACTGATGGGACTTTTTGTGTTTTTATATTGACTGTGGTGCGGGCCCTTTAATAAAGCTAGGATACGCCTTTGGTGCAGTTAAAAAAAAAAATATATATATATATATATATGGACCTTTGTCAGACTTTTCTACCTACTGGGATCAAATGCAGATATTTAAATTTGAGTTGTAGGAGGGAGAAGTTGACACCAAAATTATACATTAAAGGATTAAAAATTTTAAAAAAATTGTAAAACCACCTTCTTGCAAAGCCACAGCAGTGCTTTTCCAACTTGGATGATATCACAACCAACAGGAGAAAGTATTCAACACATACACACCCTCCCAATCCACCTCCCTATTTTAGATACAGCAGAATCTAAAATCACCAAGGTGAGCCCAGAAATCAGCTGTTTCAACAGGCACCCCGGGCAGTTTTGATGAAGTTGTCTATGGACCACCCTTGGAAAAATCCTGACCTACACAACTGATATTAGTGTACTATTAATTTAATGTCTGCCATACAGAGGTCTCTCATAGCTGGTGTGTCTCTGTTAATGTAATTACTCAAAAATACACTGGTCCTCCCTTCCCACCTGCAACCATAGATTGCTTTCCCACATGGGTTCACACTTAAGCTCCTTTGGATTTTTTTCTTCTTCTTTTTGGCCATGCTGCCACGTGGCTCATGAGATCTTAGTTCCCTGACTAGGGATTGAACGTAGGCCCTTAGCAGTGAAAGTTCGGAGTCCTAACCCCTGGATTGCCAGGGAATTCCTTCCTTTGGACTTTTTCTCCATCATCAGCTTCTCATGACTCACCAGCAGACTACCTCCAGATTCCAACTAAAAGTCTTTCCTCAGTCTCCAGTCTTTCGGCTTCCCCCATCAGACTCCACAAACTAATAAGTCACTTCCTTAAAATAAATCTCTCTGTATATACATCCCATTGGTTCTCTTTGAGAACTCTAATATAGGTATTAAAACTCAAGTATCTTTTCCATCCTAGAGTAACCTGTGCTTTAAACCACAAAGATTTCCCAGAAATAATCAGCTACTGACACATGCGGTGAAAATATAATACCTGGAAATTATAATAAAAATATTCCCATGACAGTATCATCAAAAAGTATGAACTACATAGAGATAATCTATATTGTACATCTGCATCCACAAATGTGCAAGGCCTAAACTCTGAACACTGTAAAACACTGCTGAGAAAAATTAAAGCAGGCCTAAATAAATGAAGGGGTATATCATCCTCCATGGTCAGAGGACTCAGTATTGTGAAGATGTCTATTCTTCCCAAACTGAGATTCCTTCAATCCCCATAAAAACCCAAATGTTCTTTTTTTAAAAAAGAAATTGATGAGATTATTCTAAAAAATCATTGAAAATGCAAAGGCCTTAGCCTACAATGGAGAAGAAAATGGCAATCCACTCCAGTACTATTGCCTGGTAAATCCCATGGACAGAGGAGCCTGGTAGGCTACAGCCCACGGGGTCGCAAAGAGTCGGACATGACTGAGCGACTTCACTTTCACTTTCACTTTAGTCTACAAAAAGCAACTGTGAAAAGAAGGAAAATGTTGGCAGATAAGCACTTTCTTATTTCAAAACTCATAAATCTATAGTAATCAAGGCACTGTGGTAGTGGGATGAAGGTAGGAATGTATATCAAAGGAACAAAATTAAAATTCCAGAAATAGACCCACACATATATGGGCAACTGATTTTCAACAAAGCTACAAAGGCAATTCAGTGGAAAAAGGAGTCTATTCAACAAATGGAACTTGACAAGTGGATAGCAATATGCACAAATATAGACTGTGATCGATGGGGCTTCCCAGGTGGCACTAGTGGTGAAGAATCCACCTGCCAATGCAGGAGATGCAAGAGATGCAGGTTCGATCCCTGGGTAGAGAAGATTACTTGAAGGAGGAAATGGCATCCCACTCCAGTATTCTTGCCTGGGAAATCCCACGGGCAGAAAAGCCTGGCAAGCTATGATCCACTGGGGTCGCAGGACACAACTGAGCATCTGAGTGTGAACTTTGATCTATATAATGCACTACATACAAAAGTTAACTCAAAAAGAATCCCTGATGTGAACATAAAAGCTAAAACTATTCTAAAACTCTAGAAAAATACAGTAGAAAATTCTTGTGACCTTAGGTTTGGTAAAGATTTCTTAGATATGACATCAAAAGCAAAATCAAACCATAAATGAACAAATTGATGCACTGAATTTCCACAAAATTAAAACTTATGTTCTTCTAAGAACACTGCTGAGAGAATAAAAAGACAAGCCATTGAATGAATGAGAGAAAATATTTGTGATTCGCAGATTTGTTATCCAGAATTAAAAATCTCACAAAGACACTTCAATAAATAAGTGAACAAAAGATTTGAACAGATACTTCACCTAAGATATACACCTGTCAAACAAGCACATGAAAAGATGCTCATTATCATCAGTCATTAGGAAAATACAAATTAAAACTTATGAGAAATCACTACACCCCTCTAAGAAAGTCCAAACTTAAAAAGAATGACCATACAAAATATTGGCAAGGTTGTGGAGGATGGAACCCTCATATCTCGTACACTGCTGGTGGCAATGCAAAATGCTCTGACTACTTAGGAAAAAAGTTTAGCAGTTTCTTAGATAGTTAATTTTACAACTACCAATTTTACTAATCATTGTGCTTGTAAGTACTTACATAGAAAGAGAAAATATATGTCCCAGGAAAGAATTATATACAAATGTTCATAGAAGGTTTATTTCCAAGAGCCCCAAATTGGAAACAACCCAAATATCCATTAACAGGTGAATGGACAGAATAAATTGTTATATATCCAAATAACAGGATAGTTCCACATTACAGGAAACGAAAGCTAATCTATAGTGACAAAAGTCAATGGAAGCCTATGAATGAGGTAGATTGAAGTAGAGAAAGAGGCAGAGGAGAGCTTAGTGGGCATATTACCAAGGAGCACAAGGAAGCCTATTGAGATGATAGATATGTTCATTATCTTGACTGTAGTATTAGATTCACAGGTGCATACATATATCAAAACAGAGCATATATTTTAAATATCCACAGTATTATTGTACGTTGACCTTACCTCAATAAAATATTTGAAATATATTTATATATTCATAATTCTCTGATGCAATTAATCAGGTGAAAAATTCCTACAATTGTGCTCTTGTGGTATTAACACATCCACATTATATCTTATCAAATGGGGTATGCTCCATATAAACAAAATAATCATATGCAATAAAATATACCCAAATATTTAGGGTAAGTTGATGTTCATTTCTTTCTGAAGTATAGAAATAAAAATATTACATCCCAGGGAAATCATATTGATATTTAGCAGAATTGGTTATTTCAGGGAATGTGGCTGAGTATCATTATGTTAGGACAAACTCTAAAGCAAAACTGTTTACTTTTAAATAATAAATTCTATGGCTGTACAAAAAAGATCTTCATGACCCAGATAATCACGATGGTGTGATCACTCACCTAGAGCCAGACATCCTGGAATGTGAAGTCAAGTGGGCCTTAGAAAGCATCACTACGAACAAAGCTAGTGGAGGTGATGGAATTCCAGTTGAGCTATTCCAAATCCTGAAAGATGATGCTGTGAAAGTGCTACACTCAATATGCCAGCAAATTTGGAAAACTCAGCAGTGGCCACAGGCCTGGAAAAGGTCAGTTTTCATTCCAATCCCAAAGAAAGGCAATGCCAAAGAATGCTCAAACTACCGCACAATTGCACTCATCTCACACGCTAGTAAAGTAATGCTCAAAATTCTCCAAGCCAGGCTTCAGCAATACGTGAACCCTGAACTTCCTGATGTTCTAGCTGGTTTTAGAAAAGGCAGAGGAACCAGAGATCAAATTGCCAACATCCGCTGGATCATGTAAAAAGCAAGAGAGTTCCAGAAAAACATCTATTTCTGCTTTATTGACTATGCCAAAGCCTTTGACTGTGTGGATCACAATAAACTGTGGGAAATTCTGAAAGAGATGGGAATACCAGACCACCTGATCTGCCTCTTGAGAAATTTGTATGCGGATCAGGAAGCAACAGTTAGAACTGGACATGGAACAACAGACTGGTTCCAAATAGGAAAAGGAGTTCGTCAAGGCTGTATACTGTCACCCTGTTTATGTAACTTATATGCAGAGTACATCATGAGAAACGCTGGACTGGAAGAAACACAAAGTGGAATCAAGATTGCTGGGAGAAATATCAATAACCTCAGATATGCAGATGACACCACCCTAATGGCAGAAAGTGAAGAGGAACTCAAAAGCCTCTTGATGAAAGTGAAAGTGGAGAGTGAAAAAGTTGGCTTAAAGCTCAACAGTCAGAAAACGAAGCTCATAGCATCCGGTCCCATCACTTCATGGCAAATAGATGGGGAAACAGTGGAAACAGTGTCAGACTTTATTTTTCTGGGCTCCAAAATCACTGCAGATGGTGACTGCAGCCATGAAATTAAAAGACGCTTACTCCTTGGAAGGAAAGTTATGACCAACCTAGATAGCATATTCAAAAGCAGAGACATTACTTTGCCAACAAAGGTTCGTCTAGTCAAGGCTATGGTTGTTCCTGTGGTCATGTATGGCTGTGAGAGTTGGACTGTGAAGAAGGCTGAGCGCCGAAGAATTCATGCTTTTGAACTGTGGTGTTGGAGAAGACTCTTGAGAGTCCCTTGGACTGCAAGGAGATCCAACCATTGCATTCTGAAGGAGATCAGCCCTGGGTGTTCTTTGGAAGGAATGATGCTAAAGCTGAAACTCCAGTACTTTGGCCACCTCATGTGAAGAGTTGACTCGTTGGAAAAGACTCTGATGCTGGGAGAGATTGGGGGCAGGAGGAGAAGGGGATGACAGAGGATGAGATGGCTGGATGGCATCACTGACTCGATAGACATGAGTCTGAGTGAACTCCGGGAGTTGGTGATGGACAGGGAGGCCTGGCGTGCTGCGATTCATGGGGTCGCAAAGAGTCGGACACGACTGAGCGACTGATCTGATCTGATCTGATCTGATGGCTGACATTTTAAACCAGCACTTGGAAGTTGTCTGTTTTTCTAAAAACATGTCATTATAAACAGTTTCTAAAAACAACATAATGATTTTTTTTTGCAAAAATAGAAAAGAATCCTGAATATCCAAGATAATCTTGAAAGAGAAAAAATAAGTTGGACTTACTATTCCTAATTTCAAAACTTACTATAGGACTTCAGTAGTCAAAATGTTTGGTACTTGCCTAAAGAAAGATATACAAAACTAGTGGAATTGAATAGAGAGCCCAGAAATACCCTTGAACATATATGATCAAATTATTTTGATAAGAGTTCCAAGGCTATTCAATGGGTAGTCATTTCAATGAATAGTGCCAGGAAAAATGAATATCCACATGAGAAAGAGTGAAGCTGGACTCATCTCCCACCATATGCAAAAATTAACTCAAACGGCTCAAAGACTTAAACATAAGGCCTAAAATTATGAAACTCTGAGAAGAAAATATAGGAGAAAAGCGTCATGACACTGGATTTGGCATTGATTTATTGGATATGACACCAAAGTACAGACAACAAAAGTGAAAATGGCTAAATTGGACTCTACCAAAATTAAAAACTTCTCTTCATTAAAGGACATAAGCAACAAAGTGAAAAAGAAGCCTATGGAACGGGAGGAAATATTTGCAAATCATGTATCTGATAAGGGGTTAATCTGGCTAGAATAAAAAAATCCTAAAACTCAGTAACAATACAATAAAACAACTCATTTAAAATGGGGAAAAAAAAAAGGGAATAAAACCTATTTGCAACAGGGAACAATCTACATTACAATGTCAAATTGTTAGGAAGATCTAACAACTGCATATTTGCATACCCATCTGAGATACACAAGGGAATCACTGATTATTATTATTTATATGGTATGTTTATTTATTTAATTTAACTATATTTATTACAAACGAATGTTAAAAATAAACTGCCTTCCCAATTGGACAATCCATTGCTTCTCATCACAAAGAAAAAGTCTTCTCTCAGATGGGCCTCAAGAGTTACTAAAAAGCATGTAGCAGCTGAGGGAATGAAATCCCACCTGCCAAACTCATTCCCATGATGAGATCAAAGTAGCTACTGTTAGTCTAGTTTGTGAACCTTACAGAGATATCCCACAACGTGCTTTTATCAGATCTATGAACTCACTTGAGTCAGGCGTCATATCCAACTGAAGATGTGAAGTGCTGGGGTCTCCTGAGGACTGCTGCCCTTGAACCTGGAGTAGAAGCTCCATCAGTCAACAGGACACTGATCCTCAGAAGCTGTCTCCTTCAGACACCTGATGAGAAAGGCCACTGGCATGAGGGCTGCACAAGGAGAGACACATCCAGCAATCACCACGGTTTATCAGTGTAACTGTGCCCCACACCATGCTAGTCACTGGGTAGTTACAATGCCACTGAAACAACTGGATAGTAACAACCAGATGTTACAATGAGCTTCCTACCGTGGCCTTTTTCTTCTCCTTTTCTCATCTATCCCTTAACAACAAAGTTGAAAAGGAGTAAGAAGTGGCCTGGATTCATACAGACATTCATGATCCTGCAATAACCACAGGGCCATCGGCTTCCTCATGTGTTAGCATTGAATGTTCTCAGAGATCCTGTGGGGAAAGCATTCTTACCCCCATTTTACAGAAGGGAAAGTTGAGGCTCAGAGAGTCGCTATCTGTCTCACCTCCCGAGCTCCTGCATTTAGGAGGAAAGTGGCTCCAGGACACCCCTGGCGCAGCACACCACACTTACTGGGGCCGGGCTGGACCCCAACCAATGCTTTACCTACGAGACAGCGGGGCACCGAGACCCAAAGCGGGAAAGCAGCCACTTGAGTGTGGATAACTTTGTCTTCCCACACCCCAGGGGGTCCAGCGCCCACGGCAGGAACTCACTCTCCCAACTCAGTTCCAAACACCTAAGGCCGAAACCTGCTCTCTTCTCCAGGCACTTCTGTCTCCATTAAAAAGTCTTCAAGGTCGCCTCGTTGACGTCACGTTTCTATAGCAACCGCCAGGAGCAGGCAGATCCTCCACCACCTTAAGTACCAATACCTTCCCACCCTCCTGCACCCCCTTGTCTTTAGCTTAAAGTAAAACACCTCATTTCTTCAGGCTGCAACTGAGAAAACATACTCATTAGAGCCACTAGACTGGGACCCCGGCAACTAGCAAAAATCTTCTGTCCAGTTTGGTGCGACAGATTACGTACTTGTGGTCAGGAATTGCATTTGCCTTAAAGAGACAGTAGGGGGCTTCCCTCGTGGCTCAGCGGTAAAAGAATCTGCCTGCAATGTAGGGGAAGGGTGGAGGGTTTTGATCCCTGGGTCAGGAAGATCCCCTGGAGAAGGAAACCCACTCCAGTATTCTAACCTGGGAAATCGCATGGACAGAGGAGCCTGGCAGGCTACAGACAATGGGGTCTCAAGAGTCAGACACGACTTAGCCACTAAACCACCACCGGGGATGTATTATTAGAACGTGGAGACCCAGAGAAATATCCTAAGGTTCTGGGGAGATGAGTTAGCCCTCCCTCTGAGGGTAAACATACGCTATAACAGTCCATACTAAGCAGTTAGCAATCTGCAAAGAAATAAACTGTCTGATCACATGACTGAATGATCTAGATACATACAGAAAAATGTCAATGAAGAAATCTCAGAGTCATTTCAGGGAGGCAAACCTAAAACACTTTATAGGCAGAAAACTAAGCCATTTAAACCATACATTGGTTTTCCCTGCGGAATTTTTATCCTCCATTTCTGATATTTTATCTTATATGTGGAGGAACAGACACAACCAAAACCATGAGGCCTCTCTATATACACTCACTCCTCTACCCAGAAAATCATTTCCCTGATTAGTGAGGTTGGAAGAACAAACAAATTGCACAGCAGAGGCCCTCTCCCATCAAACTCTTGAAGCAAGCTGCCCTTATAGAGCACATGTTTGCTCTGCCCTCAGGAGTGGGTCTACAAACAGATCCACAGCTCTTCTCTTTTCTGTCTCACTGACTCCCAAACTATTCTTACGGTTTTGCTCCAATGTGGTTGAGTTTTTAAGAGGCCATGAAAACACATTCTTCCACATCTTGACTCTAAACCAAATAAGAAATATGAAAAATAAGGAGAAAAATACATCAACTTTGTTCCTTATAAAGCTGATAGTGTAGAATGTGCGTAAGATTTCACACAAGGCAAGTGGGCTACGTATTCATGAACCCCAGAACTGCAGAGATTTATCCACCCTGCAGTGATGTATCTGGACAGTTAGAAAGGACCAGGACTGCAATGTATATCTCTCTGCGTTCTAGTGAAGGCATCCTTTGCATACTCAAGAAGAGTGGCTTCCTTGCAAGTCTATCCTTGTAGCAGGAGAAAGTGTTTCAGGACACCTTCTTTGAGAAACTCTTCTCAAAATGGGTAGACACTGCTTGTTCTGACTGTACTCACAAAGCCATCTTCTGAGGATATGGCTTTCTATGCATCTCAGGGAGCAGTTTGCAGCAATACCCTCTTCTTCCCTTCACAAACATGACTTGCAGCAAAGCCTTGTCTGAGCAAGGGGATTGGAAAAAATTTCTGAAATTCCAAGAGTATGATGAAAATCATACATCATGAAAATTTATTCTGGGAATCCAAAAAGGAATTGAGGAAATGTTCAAAACCTATCCTCACATATAAACCCACACACAGACTATAGCCAAAATTATGAAATCCTACCAAACCTTCAAAGATCAGCAAATCCCTGTCTTATCCAATGGTTACAAACTGTAGAAAAAGAGAAATCACCAAAACTATGTTGCTCGGATATCCATTTCTGTTTGACAAACACCACCAAAACAATAGCCATATTTTAATCTCTCAGGATACTGTGGGTTGACTGGGTTCAGCTGGGTGGTTTTCTGCTCTATGTGGAGTCTCACCTGCTGCTGTTGTCAGCTGGAGGCTCCACTAGGCTAGTACATCCAAGAATGCTCATTCACATGGATGAGCATTGGTGCTGGCTTCTGCTGGGGAATCAGCTGGGGCTGTTGACAGGAGCATCTTGGTTCTCCTCCAGTTCACTCCATGCATAGGGTTACTGGATTATATTTAAACCATTTAAATTTGAATTTAAAATAAACAACAAATATTCTTAGTGTAAATTTGTTGCAAGAAATATTTCTTTGTTCATCTGAAGTTCAAGTACAACTGGGCATCCTATGTGTTTACTTGCTAAATCTGGCAACCCTAGCAAAGGAGCATGTAAACCTATAAGTCTGACAGACCTTCTGAGGTGACTCTTCACTGGGGCCTGTCTGGGAATAATGAAGAGATCATATTTGGAAGTAAAGAAAAAAGCTGTTAATGACTAATGCTGGTAGAATGAAGGGGAAATGGACATTGTCATACACTATTGGCCTTGGAGTACAAAATGAAGCAGGGCAAAGGCTAGTAGAGTTTTCCCAAGAGAAAGCACTGGTCATAGCAAAGACCCTCTTCCACCAACACAAGAGAAGACTCTACATGTGGACATCACCAGATGGTCAATACCAAAATCAGATTGATTATATTCTTTGCTGCCAAAGATGGAAAAGCTCTATATAGTCAGCAAAAACAAGACTGGGAGCTGACTGTGGCTCAGATCATGAACTCCTTATTGCCAAATTCAGACTTAAACTGAAGAAAGCAGGGAAAACCCATTCAGGTATGATATAAATCAAATCCCTTACGATAATACAGTGGAAGTGACAAATAGATTCAAGGGATTAGATCTGATAGAGTGCCTGAAGAACTATGGACAGAGGTTCGTGGCATTGTACAGGAGACAGGAATCAAGACCATCCCCAAGGGAAAGAAATGCAAAAAAGCAAAACAGCTGTCTGAGGAGACCTTACAAATAGCTGTGAAAAGAAGAGAAGCAAAAGGCAAAGGAGAAAAGGAAAGATATACCCATTTGAATGTGGACTTCCAAAGAATACCAAGGAGAGATAAGAAAGCCTTCCTTAGCAATCAATGCAAAGAAATAGAGGAAAACAGTAGAATGGGAAAGACTAGAGATCTCTTCAAGAAAATTAGAGATACCAAGAGAATATTTCGTGCAGAGATGGGCACAATAAAGGACAGAAATGGTATGGACCTAACAGAAGCAGAAGATATTAAGAAAAGGTGGCAAGAATACACAGAAGAACTGATAATCACGATGGAATGATCACTCACCTAGAGCCAGCCATCCTGGAATGCCAAGTGGAGTGGGCCTTAGGAAGCATCATTACGAATAAAGCTAGTGGAGATGATGGAATTCCAGTTGAGCTATTTCAAATCCTAAAAGATGATGCTGTGAAAGTGATGCACTCAATATGCCAGCAAATTTGGAAACTCGCAATGGCCACAGGACTGGAAAAGGTCAGTTTTCATTCTAATCCCAAAGAAAGGCAATGCAGAAGAATGCTCAAACTACCCTACAGTTGTACTCATCTCACACCTTAGTAATGTTTAAAATTCTCCAAGCCAGGCTTCAACAGTACATGAACCGTGAGCTTCCAGATGTTCAAGCTGGATTTATAAAAGGCAGAGGAACCAGAAATCAAATTGCCAACATCCATTGGATCACAGAAGAAGCGAGAGAGTTCCAGAAAAACATCTATTTCTGCTTTATTGACAATGCCAGAGCCTTTGACTGTGTGGATCACCACAAACTGTGGAAAATTCTTAAAGACATGGGAATACTAGACTACCTTACCTACATCCTGAGAAATCTGTATGCAGGTCAGGAAGCAACAGTTAGAACTGGACATGAAACAACTGACTGGTTCCAAATCGGGAAAGGAATACATTAAGGCTGTATATTGTCACCTTGCTTATTGAACTTATATGCAGAGTAAATCATGAGAAACGCTGGGCTGGATGAAGCAGAAGCTGGAATCAAGATTGCCAGGGGAAATACCAATAAACTCAGATATGCAGATGACACCACCCTTAGGCAAAAAGCGAAGAAGAACTAAAGAGCCTCTTGATGAAAGTGAAAAATGAGAGCAAAAAAGCTGGCTTAAAGCTCAACATTCAGAAGACTAAGATCATGGCATCTGGTCCCATCACTTCATGGCAAATAGATGGGGAAACAGTGGAAACAGTGGCTGACTTTATCTTTGGGGGCTCCAAAATCACTGCAGATAGTGACTGCAGCCATGAAATTAAAAGACGCTTACTCCTTGGAAGAAAGGTTATGAGCAACCTAGACAGCAAATTAAAAAGCAGAGACATTACTTTGCCGACAAAAGTCCATCTAGTCAAAGCTGTAGTTTTTCCAGTAGTCTTGTATGCATGTGAGAGTTGGATATAAAGAAAGTGGAGCACCAAAGAATTGATGCTTTTGAACTGTGGTTTTGGAGAAGACTTTGAGAGTCCCTTGGACTGCAAGGAGATCCAACCAGTCCATTCTAAAGGAAAACAGTCCTGGATATTCATTGGAAGGACTAATGTTGAAGCTGAAACTCCAATACTTTGGCCATCTGATTCAAAGAACTGACTCATTTGAAAAGACCCTGATGCTGGGAAAGATTGAAGGGAGGAGGAGAAGGGGACAACAGAGGATGAGATAGTTGGATGGCATCACCGACTCAAAGGACATGAGTTTGAGCAAACTCCAGGAGTTGGTGATGGCCAGGGAGGCCTGGCCTGCTGAAGTCTATGGGGTCGCAAAAAGTCGGACACGACTGAGCAACTGAACTGACTAACTGACTGATACATTATTCGTGCCAAATGGGCATATGTATCTTTTAAGGCTCATATCATTATGGCTGAATAACTTGAAGGGCTTTTGATACAGAAGCCCTATTTACACCAAGAAGGGAATTTCATATGAGGGTTTAGGAAAAGATCCGCAAGGTGATTCTGGCCTGAAATCTAGGTAAGGGACCCTGACTGAATGAGCAGGTCAGGACCACATGAGTTCTCTAGTCAACAAAGGAAAGAGCTCCTATTTATGAGATAGATTGTTTAGAGGGACCCAGATCTAAATTCTTCATGTTGGTGACTAGATTTCATATCACAACAACCCTACTAGTGAGGTGTCATTATCATCTTTTCGTGGATATGTGTGACTCCAAAGCATGTGCTCCTGAGCACAGAGAAAAATTAACAAGAGGTTGCTCCCCATGGCAACTGCCATAGCCAGGGGTGGAAGCAGGCAGCCTGGGCACTTTTAGTCGCTGGTGGCAGAGCTTTAGCAAAGGTATCAGGACATGTACTTCCGAATTGGTTAATCTTTGCTCTCCCTGTGTTTACCCTCCCTGCAACAGGAAGCCAGGCCTTGGGCTTCTGCCCCTTGCTGCATGGGAGGTTTATAATAGAGTTGGAAGCAGAAGTTGTCTGAAGCTAGTGTTCCTTCTGTCCTTTGTGAAAACTTATGGAAATGATTGGGCTTCCCTTGGGGCTCAGCTGGAAAAGAATCCACCTGTGATGCAGGAGACTGGAGATGCAGTTTGATCCCTGAGTCAGGAAGATCCCCTGGAGGAGGGCCTGGGAACCCACTCCAGTATTGTTGCCTGGATAATCCCTTCGGCAGAGGAGCCTGTCAGGCTACAGTCTGTGGAGTTGCAAAGAGCTGGACATGACTGAGCGACTAAGCAGGCACATGCATGCATGGAAATGATTAGGCTGCTTGTACCTGGTAGGGAGAAAGGAGATCTCAGGTAATAGAGATGAAAGTGAGATTTCTCCCAGAGAGGGATGAGGCTGGAGGTCTACAGGTCTCTCCAAGAGTTGGGACTTGAGCACTGCTCCATATCAATGCTTGGGGTGGCTCCATGGATGGTCCATCGAGGCCTGGCATCTGATCATGACATTTTTATAGTGTGAATCGAGGGGTGGATGTAGGAGGAATGGGATTCCAGCTTTTGCCCTAATCACAATATACCATGCATTCTCAACAGATGACACCATGCCCAAGGGATCGAAGATGGGTTCTTGAGGGTCAGGTTTGATAGATATTACAATGATCTGTGGGGGAATTCCTTGGCAGTCCAGTGGTTAGGATTCTGCACCCTTACTGCTGAGGGCCCGGGTTCCATCCCTGGTCAGGGGACTAAAATCCCACAAGCTGTGTGGTGAAGACCAAAAAACAAAACAAAACCCACAATGGTCTGTGAACCTCCAAAGGACCACAGCCACAGTACACAAACAGATCAACTACATCTGGAGTATTAAAAACTTCACATTCTGCTGGGGAGTGGGGTTAGAGGTTATTAGGCAAAAAAAGTCTGAAAAGGCTCCTGACAATGAAAGAAGATTGACAAACACTGCATATACACAGTGACCTCTTATGTAGGTGATAGGCCATCAGGAGTTAAGGACAGGTCATTTAAAATTCCCCATAGGTACTCATTCAACAACAATCTTGTTGTTGTCGGTGTTGATGATGGTAATGATTGATAATGATGAAAGCAATGGAATCCTACCCCTAAGGTCAAGAGAATAGAATATGGGGATTATGTGAATTAACAACAGATGTTTCCCCTATGAAAGATGATATGGAGGTTAAAGGAAATTAATATTTACAAAATTAATGTAGACAAGTGGTACTCTAAATTGTATTTCCTTTCAACTTAACACTTACTCAGTTACCTGTTTAATCCTATACTTCAGATAAGGGTAAGAAGTTAGGAGAGGTGAGGTAAACCAGGGAAACTGCTTTGAATGCCTGCACAGTACTTGAACTTGAAATAACCCTAAAACTTTTCCCATTATATCCTGAAGCTGCTGCTGCTGCTAAGTCACTTCAGTCGTGTCTGACCCTGTGCGACCCCATAGATGGCAGCCCACCAGGCTCCCCCATCCCTGGGATTCTCTAGGCAAGAATACTGGAGTGGGTTGCCATTTCCTTCTCCAATGCATGAAAGTAAAAAGTCAAAGCGAAGTCACTCAGTCGTGTCCGATCCTGAAGCTACCAGGGCTCTAAATGTTCTTTTCTCTCTTGACACTGGCATTCAGTGCTGCCCAAGGTATTGTTCGATTTGTTAATAATGATCTATATTACTTTTTCATTGAAGTATAATTTATTTAAAATATGTTAGTTTCTAGTATAGAGCAAAGTGATTCAGTTATGCACGTATATACATATATCCTTTTTAATATTCTTTTTCATTATGGTTTATTACAAGATACTGAATATAGTTGCCTGTGTTATACAGTAGGACCTTGTTGTTTATCTATTTTATAGATGTTAGTGTGTATCTGCTAATCCCAAACTCCTAATTTATCCCTTCCTGCTCCCCCTTTCTCCTTTGGTAACTGTACATGCATTTTCTGTGTCTATGAGTGTGTTTCTGTTCTGTAAATAAGGTCACTTATGTATTTTAGATTCCACATATAGGTGATATCCTATGACATTTGCCTTTCCGTTTCTGACTTACTTTACTCAGTATGATAATCGCTTGGTCCATCCATGTTGCTGCAAAAGGCATTATTTTATCCTTTTCTATGGCCAAATAGCATTCTATTATATATATATATATATATATATATATATATATATATATATTCCACATACTCTTTATCCTTTCATCTGCTGATGGATGCTTAGGTTGCTACCATGTCTTGGCTACTGTAAAATGTGCTGCTATGAATATTGGGGTGCATATATCTTTTCAAATTAGAGTTTTTTTCAAGATATATGCCCAGAAGTGGAATTGCTGAATCACATGGCAACTCTATTTTTAGTTTTCTAAGGAACTTCCAGTATGTTAGCAAATTTGGAAAACTCAGCAGTGACCACAGGACTGGAAAAGGTCAGTTTTCATTCCAATCCCAAAGAAAGGCACTGTCAAAGAATGTTCAAACTACCACACAGTTGCACTTATTTCACATGCTAGCAAGGTAATGCTCCAAATCTTTCAAGCTAGGCTTCAGCAGTATGTGAACCAAGAACATCCAGATGTGCAGGCTGGATTTAGAAAAGGCAGAGGAATCAGAGATCAAATTGGCAACATCTGTTGGATCATAGAAATAGCAAGGGAATTAAAAAAAAAATCTGCTTCATTGACTAAAGCCTTTGACAGTGTGGATCACAACAAAATGTTGAAAATTCTTAGATATGGGAGTACCAAACCACCTTACCTGTCTCCTGAGAAACCTGTACGCAGGGCAAGAAGCAATAGAACCAGACATGGAACAACAGACTGGTTCCAAATTGGGAACCGAGTACAAAAAGGCTGTATGTTGTCACCCTGCTTATTTAACTTCTATGCAGAATACATCATGTGAAATGCCAGGCTGGATGAAGCTCAAGCAGGAATCAAGATTGCTGTGAGAAGTATCAACAACCTTGGATATGCAGATGATACCACTCTAATGGCAGAAAGTGATAAGGAACTAAAGAGCCTCTTGATGAAGGTAAAAGAAGAGAGTGAAAAAGCTGGCTTAAAACTAAACATTCAAAAAACAAAGATCATGGCATCCAGTCCCATCACTTCATGGCAAATAGATGGGGAAACAATGGAAACAGTGACAAACTTTATTTTCTTGGGCTCCCAAATCACTGTGAACAGTGACTGCAACCATAAAATTGAAAGACATTTGGTCCTTGTTCGAAAAGCTATGACAAACCTAGACAGCATATTAACTAGCACAGAAATCACTTTGTTGACAAAGGTCCATATATTCAAAGCTATGTTTTTTTTCACTAGTCATGTACGGATGTAAGAGTTGGACCATAAAGAGGGCTGAGCACCGAAGAAATGATGCTTTTGAATTGTGGTGCTGGAGAACTCTTGAGAGTCCCTTGGACAGCAATGAAATCAAACCAGTCAATCCTAAAGGAAATCAACCCTAACTATTCATTAGAAGGACTGATGCTGAAGCTGAAACTCCAATACTTTTGCCACTTGATGCAAAGAGCCAAGTCATTGGAAAAGACCCTGATGCTGGGAAAGCTTGAGGGCAGGAGGAGAAGGGGGTGACAGAGGAGATGGTTGGATGGCATCACGGACTCAACGGACATGAGTTTGAGCAAACTCTGGGAGACAGTGAAGGACAGGGAAGCCTGCATGCTGCAGTCCGTGGGTTTGCAAAGAGTCAAACATGACTTAGTGACTGAACAACAACAAGGAACTTCCATATTACTTTCCCTCTTGGATGCACCAATTCCCACCCACAGTGTAGGAGGGTTCCCATTTCTCCACACCCTCTTCAGCATTTGTTATTTGTGGAATTTTTAATGATGGCCATTCTGAACGCTGTGAGGTAATACCACATCGTAGTTTTGATCTGCATTTCTCTAATAATTAGTGATGTTAAGCATCTTTTCATGTGCAATTGGCCATTTGTATGAATAATGACCTATATATTACTTTTAAATTATGCTATAATTACACATTTGAAAACACTATGAATGGCAATTTTTTATTCCCACAGCCTCTTCCCCCAATTTGGGATTCACAGAGATCTAGGGAGGAAGTGAAAATGAAGATGCCACTGAGTGGGTTTCTGAAAGCATGGTAAGTAGTGGAAAACCACAGCAAAATATAACACTGACCAATGGAGTTTTCAATAAAATAGCTATAGTAGATATCTATGTACGTTTCAATGTATATATAATACATAAAGCAAATATACCATAAAGGGGATGGTAACAGGAACCTATTAAGGTGAGGTGTCTACATATCAATTGAAGCGGTAGCATACTGATTCTGAATAGACTGTGAAAAGTTAAGTAGGTAGTTTATAATCCACAGAGTAACCACAAAAATGTTATACACAGAGAGATATTCAAAATCAGAGTAAAAAAAATTAAAATGAAGTACTCTAAGGCATTCAGATAAGCCAGAGGAAAGCAAGAAAGGGGAAACAGGGTAAAGCAAAACAGAGGACCAACGAAACATGAAAAATAGTGGTAGATCTAAATCAAAACGTACCACCAATAATTAATTGTCAATGGCCTAAATACATAACTAAATGAACTAGATTGTCAGAATGGATTTAAAAAACAATAATGAGAAACACAAATAATGCTCCAACTATATGTTGGCTATGAGAAACTCACTTCAAATATAGTGACATAGGTAGCATAAGAGTAAAACGATGAATAAAAACACACCATGCAAACACTGATCAGAAGAAAGCAGGAGAATCTATAAATTATATTATCAGACAGTGTCAAATTGAAAGCAAACATAGTTACCAGGGTTAAAGAGGGGCAGTCAATTCACCAGGAAGATAAAATAATTATAAATATGTATTATAGCTAACAACAGTCTTAAAATACATGAAGCAAAACTGAAGGAACTGAAAGGGAAATAGACAAATCCACAATTATTATTGGGATCTTCAATATTCCTCTCTCACTAATAGATAGAATTAGTAGGCAAAAAATCAGCAAAGTTATAGATGAACTGAACACCACCATCAACCAACTAGATTTAATTGACATTCATAGAGTGGTCCACCCCAAAACAGCAGAATGCACATTCTTTTCAAATGCACACAGACTATATCCTGAGTCAAGAATCAAATCTTAATAATTAAAAAAAAACGAACCCAAACAGATTGTGCTTACATAATTATGCTTTTTGCCTCCAAATTTCATAACTGAAATTCTGTAATTTTGCATACTTGATGACATATACTTCAATATTGATAGGGTGATAATGGGTAATTTAAACTTTAATTTCCCCTTTCTCTTAAATGATTGTCCCCTGAGTGATGATTGTGCTGAAATGAAGTGTAGTTAGAAACTAACCAGATTTGTCTAAAATAGACTAAAATCTCTCTTTTCATCAAACTAATATTTTTTAAGACCTGTTTTGCTTTACATTTTAAGGACTCCTTGAATTAAAGTTTTGTAATTACATCTTCCTAGAGTAGTCCATTATCAAAATGGATATAAAATAGTGTAATGTATTTAGGATTTACATATATAGCCACTTATTTGTAAAGTTTTCTAACATCTTTTTTAAGGTAAATTTTAATTTTTCAGTTACTCTTTCTGATGCTCCTACCATAAATGCATTTTTGTGATAAACTAGTAAATGTTTTGTGTCAGTCATTAGTATATACTGATGCTTTTCCTCCCATTTTTATGGAAGGGATATGACAGTGTTTGATTTCTCAGGGAGTACTAAAACTGTGCAGAGCTTGAGAATCTGGAAATGAAAATAATTGTTAAAAAGAAAAGGAGAAGGAGAGAGAGAGATGTCACACAGGCAAGAAGGCCATGTGAAGATGGAGGAGGAGATTGGGGCCCTGCTGCCACAAACCAAGGAGCTCCAGGAGCATTCAGACCCGAGAAGAGGCAAGAATGGATACTACCCCAGAGCATTTGGAAGAAGCACGGTCATGCGCAACATGTTGATTTTGGGCATTATGTCTCCAGAATTATGAGAGAATACATTTTTTACATTTCAGACAACATAGCTTGTGGAGCTTTGTTACGCAGTCTTCAGGAGCTAATATGCTCACTAACAGCATCCCCAAATGTTCTTGTAAATAATCAATACACTGCATTCTATATTTTTCATGCCTACTGTGAGAGAAATTGCAATAAAGATTTATAAGTAGAAATAAATATAGATAACGTTTCTCATTACCAAGGTTTATAAAATGTATTGTCACTTTCAGAGCTCACAGCATCCCTGTGAGGTAGTCATTGTTACTACTTCCCATTTTGTAATAGGAAAATGAAAAAGGATAACTGAGGGACAGGGAGAAGAAGAACTTGGGGGAGAGGGAAGAGGTTACCCAAGAAAAACATAAAAAGTACAAAAGAGGCAGAAGTGTGTGTTGTTTAGTCGCTCAGTCGTGTCCGACTCTTTCGTGACCTTGTGGAATGTAGCCAGGCTCCTCTTTCCATGGGATTTCCCAGCCAAGAATGCTGGAGTGGGTTGCCGTTTTCTTCTCCAGTGTCACCTCTATGCTGCTAAGTCACTTCAGTCGTGTCTGACTCTGTGCGACCCCATAGACCGCAGCCCACCAGGCTCCCCCATCCCTGGCATTTTCCAGGCAAGAATACTGGATTGGGTTGCCATTTCCTTCTCCAGTGCATGAAAGTGAAAAGTGAAAGTGAAGTTGCTCAGTCGTGTCCGACTCTTAGTGACCTCATGGACTGCAGCCTACCAGGCTCCTCCGTCCATGGGATTTTCCAGGCAAGAGTACGGGAGTGGGGTGCCATTATCTCTATAGAACCCTCTTAATTTAAAAAGAGGAGGAAGGGCTCATTGGAGTCATCAGAAATTCCTGAGAGGAGCTGGGCCTGGGATAGTGGGCAGGACCTAAGGGGGCTAGATGGAAAGGAGGGGATGGGGAGTCCATCCTGACTGGAGTGAAGAGTGGGGGTGCCAGGTGAGCAGACAGGGCTCAGAGGCAACTGATGGGACACTCCAGGGATCTGAGGCCATCCGGGTGTAGGGCTGATTGGGGAAGGACCATAGTTGCTTCCATGGGACACTACACAGCCCCTTTATACACTGATATGGTGTACAACGTTGGTAAGGAGTAAAGTGCCCTGTGCTTCTGTCACTGGTCTACAGGGCAGAGAAGGACCAGGTCCACTGACAGTAGGGAAGCTGAGCTGATGCCAAGTTCCCAGAGCCTCCTTTAAAGTAGGAAGCAGGCATAAAGCAGAAGGATTCATGACTAAGGGGTCCCCCACACCTCCTGGAGACCATAACACTCTCTTTGGTTTCTCTCTGACCCCAGGTCCTATGGACTCCATCTGCCAGTGAGGTCCTGTCTGCCTCCTGGGGTCACATTCCTAACCAGAACACTCTGTCCACCCATTAGCTCTCCCCACGTTCTGGTCTGTTCCATCTCTGCATCGTCCCTGAGATCACTCAGGCTTTTCTCCTCCTTCATTGCCTCAACCACTTTCATCAGCTCGGTGAGGTGTATCCCAACACTGTGCTTTCCTTCACACCTATTATGATTTATTCCTTATAATATTTCTCTGAAGAGTTCAATGCTTTACACTCAGAAGTTATATAGCTAAGAGATAACCACGTGTAATACAAAGATTGATCTGAAGTCTTCACAGTGAAGCCCATACAAAATCTCTTATTTCAAGGAAATAGGAGAAATGAACAAAAAGAACACAAGGCTCCTTTGGCTTCAGAATCTCAATAAAAAATAGCCTCAACAGTTAGTGAAATTGTAGGTATTAACATATCATGGAAAACAGATCTTGTGCCAATATTAAAATTAACAGCCAGGCTTTTGTATAGATGGCATTTCTTTTTTTTTTTTCTTTTTTTTTTTTTTAATTTTATTTTATTTTTAAACTTTACATAACTGTATTAGATTTGCCAAATATCAAAATGAATCTGCCATTTATTATAAACAGCAAAATATATGTAATGTCTAAACTATAAAATGTTCATGTTACAGTGTCTCTAACATGAGCTGCTTTAATATTTCGAGGTGAAAAAGTGTCAGAACATCACAGTGGAAACAATGCAACACTGATAAACTCTAGTGATCAAAGACATTCTCTTTTAGTTTATTTAAAACAATTCATAATTACAGAGGGAATGTCCCAGTTGTGTATAGTAGGAGACAAGCCCCTTTTCCAGACCAAAAGGCACTCAAGACTTAGGATGACATGAGCTCTGATCCAATCCAGCCAAGTGGAGCTGGTTCCTTTAAAGCAGTGGTTACATATTCTTCAGGTTGAGCCCTCAAGGACAAAGGAAATTAGAAAACACTCCTTCTCTTTAAACCTACCGTGGGCTCC
Source organism: Bubalus bubalis (assembly GCF_019923935.1). NCBI lineage: Eukaryota > Metazoa > Chordata > Mammalia > Artiodactyla > Bovidae > Bubalus > Bubalus bubalis. Next base: position 88,675,283 of record NC_059181.1, read on the forward strand.
CCAGGTGGCACAATGGTAAATAATCTACCTTCAAATGCAGGATACACAAGAGACACAGATTCGATTCCTGGGTCAGGAAGATCGCCTGGAGTAGGAAATAGCAACCCACTCCAGTACTCTTGCCTGGAAGATTCCATGGACAGAGGAGTCTGGCAGGCTACAGTCTATGGGTTCGCAAAGAATGGAACACAACCCAGCATGCACGTGGGCACGCGCACACGCACACACACGCACACACACACACTCACTTCACCCATACTGGTCAGTCTCATTGCTTTGGTCAAGTGAGTGGAAGGCAGTTCAGTTCCAGTTCAGAGCCACCATGTTCCCATGCAAAGGTGCCATGTGGATGATCCAGACTTAATCTTTTTCCTGAGAGCCCCTTGCCACACATCTTCATGAGATGATCAAGACCGTATACTTTGAGACTGCTTCCTGACTAGGCTCCTTTCAGGACAGACACTTACAGTGCCTTTCTTCATGGGGCCACGTAGTTTTTCTTGGTCAACTCCTGAGTCCCCATGACAAGGCAAGAGGAACTTGAGAACATTTGTTGCTGGACTTGTGTGGGAGCATGAGAGGATATGCGAGAGTAAGTCTTCTTCACTCCTAGACCACGGAGTCTACTTCAGTGTGGTGCTGGACTTGACTGGCCCAACTCTTGTGCACTACTTTTTCCCACACACTTCCTTTTTTCTATTTTGTCTTCATTTTGTTAAATGACAGGTATTGGATCCCACCCTCAATAAAATAAAACCACTATATACTGGGGAAGACAAATAGGGCAACATTTCTATCAGAAAATATAGGCTTGAAGAGCATGGCACTATAGATGCTTGCATGACCAGTCACACTAAACATGCTCAGGGGTGAAAGTTTAGCATCACAGTTTTTATGCTTTTTTCAGCCTTTAGAAATGTAACACAACTTTTACCATAGAACAAGTCAACCGTAATGAGTATAACCTTGAGTATCGATACTGTTGTGCAAATTAAAGGTGTGTGGTTTAGTCCAGAGCTGACCATCCTGATATCAATCCTTGGCACCTAACAGTACCTGTCATCACATTTGTTTATGACAACCTCTTCATGTTTTGGATGTTAAGGAGAAAACTAGTGTCCTCCTGTGACATTTGCTCTTGCTAAAACATCTAGCAATCGGTGTATGTAGCTAAATTTTCTGTTTCAAGGAAGAAAGAAAATATTATCTTTTTCTAGAAGCTATTTCACAATCACCTGATTAGTGCAAATGTATGATAAAGCTTCTTCCAGGCAGATGCTGTCTGAGCATCCCATCAAATGACACAAGGGACAGTACTGGCAATGAGAATCACACAGCTGCTTTAAAAGCAAACATTGTGAAGAGGAAGGTCAGAGGAGCAAAGGGGTCAAGGTCCTACTCATACCCTGGATTCTGTGCCAATTCTGCACAAATCACACCTTTTGTCCACGTGATAACCACATCCGTTAGATTTCTGTGAATTTGTGGAGTTACAGGATTTTAAATTAAATTGTAAATGACCACTCGACTCTGAAAAATTGATGTCATATGTTATTGAAGAAAGTAATTTTATTATCTTGGCAAATAAAACCATGAATTCTACATAAAAAGAACAATCCCTTCATGTTCAAAAGTTTTTTTTCATTGGCGTTGCCAGGGGAAAGTGGCAGGATGTGAGAATGCAGCACAACAGTAAGACGGGGTGATGCCGCCTGGCCTGGAGCAGTCTGACATCAGCCCCATCCTGATGTTTCATTGCACGTTCTGTATTCTCCTGAACAGCAGAGGATGGTAGCAAGCAAATCTGCTCATTGTCATCCATTTCTTCCAAGAAATGAGACAGCGGTGTCTTGAAGAGCACATGTATGCTTTCTTAGATTGTGTCGCTTCTCGCCCTCTCCCATTCCTGGCAGAAGACAGCTCAGAACATCTTTTGACTTGAATATTTTCCCATTTAGTAAAACCACACCATCACCACATACTTTTTCTTTAAAGCTTTATTGATTTATTTATGGTGGCAATGAGTCTTCATCGCTGCGTGCGGGCCTTCTCCAGTTGCAGCGTGCGGGGGCTACTCTCTAGTTGTGGTGCAGGAGCTTCTCATCGCAGTGGCTTCTCTTCTGGCTGCAGGACGGGCTCTAGGCACGCAGGCGTCCGTATTTGCAGCATGAGTGCTCAGTAGCTGAGTTCACAGGCTCTAGAGTGCTGGCGCAGTAGTTATGTTGCATGGGCTTAGTGGTCCCACAGCATGTGGTATCTTCCTGGACCACGGATCGAACCAGTGTGTCTTGCATTGGCAGGTGGATTCTTCACCACTGAGCCACCAGGGAAGCCCACCAAATGATTTTTTAAATAAATGAAATGAAGACCATGCAGGATTCATTCACATAATGGGAGCATCGACAGGTCCCAGAGTTAAGCTCGACACATTCTTCCAACCTATGCTGCCATGCATGGGCTGGTGGTTTTGAAGAGGTCCTGAACTAAGGTTGAGGACAGGTTTCTGTGACTGCGTGCTCCACTTCCAGATAACTTGTGCTTCTTGACCCCAAACAGCACATGCTGCCAACCTGGGCTCAAGAGGAGCCCATCCTGATTCAAGGCTTGAGTTCTGGAATGCTGCAGAACCTGAAAGCAGAAAGTTTGTATTTCCTGGGGAACAGAGACAAGACACTATTTTGTCTTGGAGATGAATTTTCTTCCTTCTGGTTCTTCTCCTTCTTCCTATACCTTTCCTCCTGGCTCAGATGCAGCCAAGGTGGATGGGACCCCTTGCATTCTGCCTCCACCTGGTGCTGCATGGATCCATGTACTTGGGTGGGGGCCCCGAAGAGAAGTGGGCCTTGAGCAGGCTGGACCTAGCTTTTGTGCACTTATTTCTGCAGAGTTAAATCCAACATCATGACCACCTCCCACACAGAACTGCATTTGTTGACTAAACCACCCCCTTATGTTTGGGTAATTCTGTGCTCTGGGTGGCACGTGGGGTATTCCTATCTTACTCAAATGTGCATTTTACTGTTGCCCACACTAACTGACCTTTTCAAAGTCTGTTCAGTAGAATCTCTGCACAGGATTTCCCCTGGGATATAATAGTTTGTTTCTGTAAATAGAAATGGGTTATCTGGAGAGGTTCCTTCATACACAGTTGGCCCTATCACTTTGGATTCTTTTCTTGGTAGCTTTCATGCTTCACCAGGTGGGCCCACAATGCCCCATTCATTTATCTTAAATTCATCTCTCTGCCAACCTCCTGAAGATCGGGATTAACAAAGATGCAAGGGATAATTCCTAGGCTTCCCTGAGTCCTTTGACCTTAGAGAAGAAGTATTTAATAATCAGGGAATTGATCTGACAAAATCAGATAGAAGGTGTTAGTATAGTTTGGAACATCACATTCAAATAGAGGTATGTTTTAAGGGAAGAGAAAAAGTCATTGAAGTCAAAGTAACCAAATATCCAAGGAGGAGATGTTCACTTCCCAACTGCCTGTTTAGAATATGGAGAAAATGTGTATCCTTATCTGTCATTCATTCATTGACTTATACATTCATATTAATAAATAATATGTTCCCCAACAGTGGTGAGGGTCTGCACGCCCAGCTCTTTCCATTGATGTGGTCAATAAAGTCCCCTTATCATCTACAATTTGTAGAACAAGACACTAAGTTTTTTGCTACATACATTGAAACAACGTCCTTTAGTATCATAGTGCATTTTTTCTTTTTTTTTTTTTTTACCACGCTGCATGGCATGCAGAATCTTAGTTCCCCAACTGGGGATTAAACCCATGCTCCTTGCAGTGGAAGTGTGGAGTTTTAACCACTGGACCTCTGGGGACGTCCCTGGTGTTATATATTTTGCTTCTATTATTAAACAGAATTTGGAAATTTCAAGAGGAAAAGGAAAGTAATCATATTTTGGGGCTGTTCTTCCTTCCACATGTTTCTAGATTTATTCTTTTACTAATTCCTTTCTGTTTCCTCTATGCATTCTTCAGGGTGAATCTGCTGGTGAAAACTTTTTCTTAGTCTTTCTTCACTTGAGAATGCCTTTTTAATCCCCAATAATTTCTGAAGGATAATTAAGCTAGATACAGGACTTGAGGTTGTCAATTCCTTAATCCAGCACTTGGAAAATGTGCACTTCCTTGTGGACCACATCATTTCTGATAAGAATTTGCTGTCCTTTATATACCACTTTTCTCCTATAGGTAGTACGTTGTCTTTCTTTCCCTGATTTCCCTTTTACATTTACTGTTCTGAGCTTTGACTATGGTGTGTCTTTTCCTAAACTTCTTTAGATTTACTCTGCTTTGGGTCCACTCAATTTCTTAAAGATATAGATTTAGACACCTATGTAATCAACTAATTTACTTTTATAGGTTATTTATTATTTATTTGTTTATTTTGGGTGCACTGGGGCTTTGGTGCTGTGTGTGGGCTTTCCCTAGTTGCAGCGAGTGGGGGCTGCTCTCTAGTTGTGGTGTGCAGGCTTCTCATTGTGGTGGCTTCTCTTGTTGCAGAGCATGGGCTCCAGGCTCACGGGCTTCAGTAGTTACAGCTCGTGGGCTCTAGAGTGTGGGCTCAGTAGCTGTGGTGCACCGGCTTAGTTGCTCCTCGGTATGTGGGATCTTCCACGACCGGGGATGGAAACTGTATCCCCTGCTTGGCAGGCTGATTCTTAATCACTGGAGCACCAGCGAAGTCGCTGGTCCATTAATTTATGACAAAAGGAACCAAGAATACACACTGGGGAAAGGACAGTTTCTTCAAGAAATGGTGTCGGGAAAATTAGACCACCACATGCAAAATAATGAAACTTGACCAGTATCTTCAACCATACACAAAAATGAACTCAAAATGGGGTTAAAGACTTGAACATAAGACCTGAAATCATTAAACTCCTAGAAGAAAACAAGCAGTATGCCCCTTGACATAGATCTTGGCAGTGATTTTTTAATCTGACACCAAAGCAATAGCAACAAAAGTAAATGGGACTACATCAAACTACAAAGCTTCTGCACAGCAAAGGGAACCATCAACAGAATTAAAAGACAACCTACTGAATGGGATAAAATAATGGCAAATATCTGATAAGGGGCTAATGTCCAAAATATACAAAGAACACAAACAGCTCAATAGCAAATAATAATAATAATAATCCTATTTAAAAATGGACAGATCTGAACAGACATTTTTCCAAAGAACACATACAGATGGCCAACAGGTACATGAAAAGTTGTTAAACATTATTAATTGCTGGGGAAGGGCAAATCAAAACCAAAATGAGATATCACCTTACACTCGTTAGAATGACTGTTATTAAAAAAGACAGGAAATAACAAGTGTTGGCAGGGATGTGGAGAACTTTGTGCACTGTTGATGGGAATTTAAATAGGTGCAACCACTATGGAAAACAGTCTGGAGGTTCTGAAAAAAATTGAAAAAAGAAAAGAACTATCATATGACCTGGCAGTTCCACTTCTGGGTATTATCCAAAGAAAATAAAAACACTAATCTGAAAAGGTATATGCATCCTCATGTTCATTGCAGTATTATTTACAGTAGCGAAGATATGGAAACAACCTAAGTATCCACAGTGTGAATAGATAAAGACAATGTGGTACATGTACTTAATAGAATATTATTCGCCCACAAGAAAGAATAGAAATCTTTTTGCTTGGGAATGACATGGATGGATCTTGAGGGCATCATGCTAAGTAATTCAAACAGAGAAAGACAAATACTGTTTGATCTCTTTTATGTAGAATCTAAAACAACGCCTCCCCCACCCCCCATCAAGCTCATAGATACAGTGAATGGTTTGGCCATTGCCAAGAGCAAGGGCTTGGGCCATTGAATGTGGCTTGGCTAGGTTTTGCCAGTGGGGTGAATTCATATGCTAATGAGCGGGAGGATCATCCCAGCCATTGGGAAACCACCCACTCCTCTGTCTTTTGACAGGACTTCCCTGTCTACAATATGGGAGATCTGGGTTCAATCCCTGGGTCGGGAGGATCCCCTGGAGAAGGAAATGGCAATCCACTCCAGTACTGTTGCCTGGAAGAGCCCATGGACAGAGGAGCCTGGAAGGCCAAAGTCCATGGGGTCGCAAAGAGTCAGACACGACTGAGCGACTTTACTTTCACTTTCACTTTGCAGTAAGTGAGGGGTTGGGGGGTGAGAAAAATGGAGAACCTTTTTTAGCTTAAATAAATTGACTAAAGAATTTTAATTAAAAATGTAAGTTTAGATTTTTTGCCAGATTTGATGATTATTAAGCCATTATTTTTCAAATCCATTTTCACCCGTGCACTTTTTCTCCTCTCCCTCCAGGACAAAAATGAGAAGCATAGTATATCCTTTGTTAGATCAATGGGTCCCTGAGACTTTGTTCTTTTTTAAAATACCTTTTCTCTTTGTTGTTCTGATTGTACAATCTCTAACATACTGTCTTCAAGTTCACTGATTCTTTTCTTTATTCTGGTCTTCAGTCTATCCACTGAGCTTTTAATTTATGTTTCAGTTCTAAAATTTCTAATTGGTTTTCTCTATATCTTGTGTTTCTTTGCTGAGACTTGATTATTTTTTTATTTGTTTCAAGTATATTTGTAAGTAATTTTTGAAACATTCTCATAAGGTCTACTTTAAATTCCTGGTCAGATAATTCCAACATCCATGTCATTTCTGTGTTGGTGTCTGTTGATTGCCTTTTTTCAATTTGAGATTTATCTGGTTCTTGGATATTGTATCCAGCTTTTGAATAATGTGATATGACACTCTGTATCTTATTTATTTTTAATTTTTATTTATTATTTATTTGGCTGTGCCAGATCCTCATATTGAAGCCCCTTTACATTATTAGAATAAGCTCCATAATGTGGAGCTCCATAATAAGCTCAATAATTTTGAACTGTGGTGTTGGAGAAGACTCTTGAGAGTCACTTGGACTGCGAGGAGATCAAATCAGTCAATCCTAAAGAAAGCAGTCCTGAATATTCATTGGAAGGACTGATTCTGAAGCAGAAACTCCAATACTTTGGCCACCTAATGCAGAGAACTGACTCATTGGAAAAGACCCTGATGCTGGGAAAGATAGAAGGCAGGAGGAGAAGGGGATGACAGAGGGTGAGATGGTTGGATGGCATCACCGACTCTATGGACATGAGTTTGAGCAAGCTCCAGGAGTTGGTGATAGACAGGGAAGCCTGGCATGCTGCAGTCCATGGGGTCACAAAGAGTCAGACAGGACTGAGCCATTGAACTGACACAGAAGTCTGGTAATGGAGGTATGTTGGTTCCACCTTGTGACAAAAGCCTGAACTGCAGCTTAAACATTTGGGAACAGGAAAGTGGGACACAGGGGCAAACTCACCAGACAGAGCTTTCTAGAAGTCTGGATGGAAAGCGGGGAATTGCTTCGGTATGGCTATACTGATGGCCTCTTTCTGGCCATTTCATATAAAGGGAATTATATAATATGTGATCTTTTGCATGTTCAGGTTTTCACTTGGCATAATTTTTTCAAGGTTCCTCTAAGCTGTAGCGTGTATCAGTACTTTACTCCTTTTTATTGCCAAATAACATACCACGTTTTATTTATTCATTCACAAATTGGTGGATATTTAGGTTACTTCCACTTTTGGCTATTATTAACAATGATTTCCATTCATATATTAATATTTAAATATCTTATTCAATTTTAAAAGGTTACTTTCATTTATCAGATCAGATCAGTCGCTCAGTTGTGTCCGACTCTTTGCGACCCCATGAATCGCAGCACGCCAGGCCTCCCTGTCCATCACAAACTCCCGGAGTTCACTCAGACTCATGTCCATCGAGTCGATGATGCCATCCAGCCATCTCATCCTCTGTCGTCCCCTTCTCCTCCTGCCCTCAATCCCTCCCAGCATCAGAGTCTTTTCCAATGAGTCAACTCTTCGCATGAGGTGGCCAAAGTTATTATGAAATATTGGCTACATTCCCCATGATGTACAGTACATCTTTGAGTCTATCTGATACCCAGTAGTTTGTACCTCCCACTCCCACTCCTCCACCCCTTTTGTTCCTTCCCACCCACCACTGCTAGCCATGAGTTTGTTCTCTATATCTGTGAGCCTATTTCTGTTATATTTGTTAGTTTGTTTTATTTTTTAGACTACATATGTGATATCATATATTTGTCTGTCTCTGTCTGACATTTCACTTAGCATAATACCCTCCAAGTCAATCCATGTTCGTTGCTTGCTGCAGGCATTATTTCATTCTTTTTTATGGCCGAGTAGTATTCCATTCTCTCTCTCTCTTTCTTTCTCTCTCTCTCTCTCTATATATATATATATACACACACACATATACCACATCTTCTCTTTCTCTCTATATATATCCATCTTATTTATCCATTCATCTGTTGATGGACACTTGTTGCTTCTATATCTTGGCAATTATAAATAATGCCATGAACATTAATGCACATGTATCTCTTCATGTTAGTGTTTTTGTTTTGGTTATGTACCCAGAAGTGGAAATGCTGGGTCATGCAGTTCTATATTTTAGTTTTTAAGAAACCTCCATGCTGTTTTCCACAGTGGCTGCACCACTTTACACTCCCATCAACAGTGTACCAGGGTTCCTAAATCTCCACATCCTAGGCAACATTTGTTATTTGTGGGGCTTTCGTTAATTATAGCCATCTGACAGGTGTGAAGTGATATCTCACTGTAGTTTTGATTTGCATTTCTCTTATCATTAGCAATGTTGAACATCTTTTCATGTACCTATTGGCCATTTGCATTTCTTCTTTGGAGAAATGTCTCTTCAGTTCTTATGCCCACTTTTTAATTGGTGTGGGGTTGTTTTTTTATGTTGATTTGCATGAGCTGTTTATGTAAGCAGAATATTAATCCCTTATCAATCATATCATTTGCAAATATTTTGTCCCATTCAGTAGGTTGTCTTTTCATTTTGTCAGTGGTTCCCTTTGCTGTGCAAAATCTTTCAAGTTTAATTAGGCCATATTTGTTTAGTTTTGTCTTTATTTCCTTTACTTTAAGAGATGGATCAAAAAACAAACAAACAAAAAACATTGCTACAATTTATATCCAAGTGTGGTCTGCCTATGATTTACTCTAGGAGTTATATAATATGCAGCCTTACATTTAGGTCTTTAGTCTATTTTGAGTTTATTTTTCTGTATGTTAGGGAATGCTCCAATTTTATTCTTTTATTTGTAGTTGTCCAGTTTTCCCATGCACCATTTATTGAAGAGACTGTCTTTTCTCCATTGCAAGAACTCTCTAACTGCCTGAGGATCTGTCACACTGTTTTCATGACTCTGACAATCCTGAAGAGTACAGGCATATTTTGTTATTTTTCTCATGATTAGACTGTGGTTGTGGATTTAGGGGAAAAAATACCACAGAGTTGAGGTGCCCTTCTCATCACATCATATCTGGGAAGACATGGTACCCACATGACATCACTGAATCATTGGAGAAGTTGACCTTCATCACTGGGTTAAGATGCTGTTTGCTGAGTTTCTCCACTGTACAATAATGGTTTTCCATTTACCTGCTCTATTCTTTATAAGTGAATCACTAAGTCAGCCCTGCCTTCAGGGATACAAGGGGGAAGGTTCATTTCACAGAGGGAAGGTATCTATTTGTATTATTTTGAATTGTTTAATCAAGAAAATTTATTTCCTCTTTTTATTAATTCATTTATCTATATTAGTATGGATTTGTATATATTTTTATTATAAGGTTTGTGTTATTTTACTGAATGGATACATCCTAAAAATGTGATTTCTGTAATGCAGTACAAGTATTTTGACTTAAGAGCCAGGAACCTGCCAAAGACTTATCACCACCATTACACCGGTATTTCAAAACTAGTATATTGCTTAATTGTGGTATAACAGACAATACTTTAGGTGACACATTTAACTGTGGCAAAGTGTGAGACATAATTTTAGATGATTTCATTGCATACTTGGAAATCTTTAACAAAGAAATGAAAACAGGTACATCAGAGTTTATTTAAATGACCATAAAAAATTGCTAACATGCCTTAAATTTATTTGCAAAATCCCTTTCAATGAAGCAAGAATATGGGATGTAAAAGGGAAAGTGTAGACTTCCCTGGTGGCTCAGATGGTAAAAGCGTCTGCCTACAATGCAGGAGACTTGGGTTCGATTCCTGGGTTGGGAAGATCCCCTGGAGAAGGAAATGGCAACGTACTCCAGTGTTCTTGCCTGGAAAATTCCATGGACAGAGAGCCTTGTAGGCTACAGTCCATGGGGTCGCAAAGAGTCGGACACAACTGAGAAACTTCACTTCACTTGTCTAAGGAACAGCCTTCACACTGTCTGACTGATTCTATGGAAGGTATTTTACAATCTGAGCTTTTTGGTAACTGATAGCATGACAATATAATCTTTGTCTATACACAGCAAATGAATTCTGGGGACAGACATACCTTCTGGAGAAATACCTGTCTATATTTGACTCATGATCTATAAATGTGACAAAGAGGTGAATATTGACACGGTCATGGTAAATTTAAAAGTGTGGGAGAACACAGCCCGTTAGATAAGGGATGAAGATTGAGTCAAAGGGCAGGTGTGAGTTGAGTATCAAGAATTCTTTGTAAAATTTTGGTGCAAAGGGAAGAATATACATCAAGAGGACAGTAACTAGAGATGTGGACAGAGGCTCACAGCAGTAAATGATGTTGTAAAAATCACCATTTATAGAACACTTGAGCAGGTTGAGATCTTAATAAGAATGATCCATCTCTTCTTAGATGTAACATCTCAAGGTACCACACCAGGCTTCCCATGCCTTACTGCCTTGTTTCCATTCTGGAGACACCTAAGACTTACCCAAAGAGTGATATAGAGTTTCTTCCTAATGCCCGTAAAATATATGAATGGAAGAATAGATGGATGTACAGTGTGTCAAAGATGTGATAAGAATTTAAGGATCTTTATCCATGAGTGTGGAACTCCTCAGGAAGATGACTGAACCTGTGTGGTGGGTGGTTGAGAGGATATAGCTCTTCAGGACTCTGCAACTGAGGTGCAAGATGCTGCTGCTGCTGCTGCTGCTGCTGCTAAGTCACTTCAGTTGTGTCCGACTCTGTGAGACCCCATAGACGGCAGCCCACCAGGCTCCTCTGTCCACAGGATTCTCCAGGCAAGAATACTAGAGTGGAGGCTGCAAGATGGGAGCCCTCAGTTTCAGAGCTCAGCAGCAGATTTAGTCAGACTGTCACACTTCACGTCCTGGAGTGGTCTATCCCTGACCTGAGCAGGTGAGTGCAGACAGGCTTGCCTTCCATCTGGGGAAAGGGACTACTGTCTGCTCAGAAGCACGTTGTGGTCTAGCTGTGTGCCATTTAGAAAGTCTTGGGAATGAGCAGATCCAGCTCCTCTCTAATCCTGAACTCAACATATATCACAGAGATATTCTCAATCTCTTTCCAAGGATACATACTGTCATTGGGAGCCCCCAGAGTACACACACGCACACACACACACATGCACATGCACACAGATATAGAGCTTACAAGCAGGCAGTAGCATTAGGAGAATCTGCAGGCTTATGTGACTGTAACTCATTGTTAGGCTTCCTAAGTAACAAGACCCATTTGCAGTTAAAAAAAATGACAGTTATGACTGACAGAGTCTTGTATAGGAGGAAAGATTTATTTTCAATAACCTTGATATGCAGTTAAAAATGATGGCAATAGATTTTCCATTCATCACATTGGAAAGTATAACAACAAACTATGGAGTATGTCCAGTGGGTGAGCATGATGGGAAACCTACATGTTCTGATACTGCTGGTGGGGCCCTCAGTCAGTCAGTGTCCATTAAAGAGTCTGTGCACTTCCTGTCTGTATGTATTTGGGGACTGCTTCTTCAATTATTAATCCTCAACAGGAGAATTGGCCCTCTATTAGAGAGTGCATGTTCCTTATGGCATATAGGTTGTCTGGGGACTCTGCTTTCAAAAATACCTATAATAGTTTAAACATAGTCCCTTGTTTGTTTTAGCTTTACCAAGGTATAATTGATATGCCAAAAAATTGCACATGTTTAACATATATATATTCTTGAATTTGGACCTATGCATAAACTCATAATAATCACCAAACCAAAGTCCTAAATGTATTCATCACCTCCAAAATTTTGCTTGTGTTCTTTTCACACTCCCAGGTTTTACAAAATAGGAAATTGAGATCGAATCAGGTTTATTGACTTGCAAAAATATAGGGATACCTGGCATCCTGGAATCAGAAATGAAGATACAGATTACAGAGGTGACACAGGTCAGCAGGAAAGCAAAATTTACTTGATTTTGGCCTGATGTGTGGCTGAGCCTCATGCAGTCTGTGTGTGGACATGTAAGGTACTAGTCTCTGCTTTTCTTAGTAGTAGGATGACCCCCAGCCAGGTTACCTAATCTCTGTACATCATCACTTCACCAGCTACAAAATGGTGTAGAAATCATATTCTCTACCTGCCCGCAAGGTTGTGCAAAATACATGAGATTAAAAATAGTACACATTCAGGAAAGCTGAGTTCTTTGTCTTTTCCTGAGGTCAAGGATCCTGCTTTTCACAAGTTTTAAGTTCCAATCATCCTATGACCATGCATAAGTGGTCATTCAATTATGAAACAGGATGAGGACTTATTGAGTTCATCTGATACAGAGTGTGATAAGAGCTGAAGTTTGGAAAGCAATTATTTGGAAATCACCGCTTCTTCCTTCCCAACTAAGGTCTCAAAAGGAAAGGCTCTTTCCTAAATGGGATCTCATTTACCTCTATATCTATCTCACAGATTTTATCTGAAAAACAACACAGGGGAAATGACTTACCCCAAGGTGGATGATGTACCTGGTGCCAGTATCCTATTGCAGTGTTCCTTTGCAAACCTCCTCTTTCTGGATAATGTTGCATATATTATTCTGGAGAAATTAACACAGAAGATAAAAAGTGCAAAGGGAAAGTATACACAATAAAGTGACGTGGGGTGATGGTTTTGGTGGTTTCTTTCTCAAACCATATGGAGCTGGTCCAGTGGTTGTTTCCTTCTTCCTAAACTAATTGGCAAGTTACGCCAGTGAAGAGATAGAACACAGAAGTTAATACATAATGGAAACTTATACGTTTCTCTTCTGCTTAATATTTCCAATTGCCATCATAGAGTAATGCTATTTGGATTATGTCAATGGATGCTCCTATAAAGGAAGGATGGGTATGGGATAGGAAGGGAACTAACATCTATTGAGTGTCCTATGTACAATATACTGTTATGACACTCGACATATTTTGTTCTTTTGCTCCTCAGAACAATTGTTTCCATTTTATAAATTAGAAAAGGCACACTCAGATATATTATATAATATCTAAGAATTATATGTGTGCATGTATATATATATATATATATATATATATATATATAAAATATCCTACCATAACTGTAGAGATCACAGAAATGCTAATCCTGAGGCAGTGCTCTCCTCATGTAAAACACCGCATCCTTTTTACCTTGTGGTGATTCGGGGCTTAGAGATAAGTGTTTTGAATTGAGTATGTTTTCCTTGACAATCATGCATGTATGGATGGGTACTAATACTTTTCTTTCTCCAGGTGGACACTCTCAATAAATATAAGCATCTAGATCTCAGAAGAGAGATCTTCTAGGACATGGATTTTCACTGGAGTGTCTGGCAAATAATATTCACCCAATAAAAATGCATTGAAATCACAAGTCCATGGATCAGTGAATGCATGTAGAGCTCCTACGACAAAATATCAAAGTGGACAAAATGTGTAAACAGTTCACAGATGAAGAAATTAAAATGGCCAATAATCATAAAAATATGTTCTAACTCACTAATAATTTAAGGAATGCTAGTGAAAGCATCTAAATATCGTTTCATTATCTATCATCTGACAAATATAATTCACAAACATTTGAAAACTGGCTTGTGTGTATGGGGGAGGACGGGTTGGGGAGGCTCAACTTCAGCATAAGTCAAGAAAACAGAACACAGTCAGAAATAAATGTAAATATTATGAACAAAAGTTTAGAGGTGGGTAAGAAATGAGAATGCTCTGACACCTTGTGAGAGAATTTAAACTATTGAAATCACATCCCAGGGAAGATGGCAAGGAAATTTTTACACATGTACAAAAGTAAGCTGGTAAGAGGATATTTGCTGCAGCATTGCATGAAATAGGAAAGAAAAATGGAAATATAGGAAGCTGTCCAAATGTCCATAACTATGTAAGTAAAGGCTAACAAAACCATTTATACTTCTCTATGGGCTTCAAGGCAAAATGGAAAAAATACTCCTGAATTTCCAGAGTTAGCTACTGATCAGGAGGAAAACAAAGCTGTGTTCCTGATTAACTGAAATCCCCTAAAGTCAGTCCTGGAGGAAGGCATAGCAGCCCACTCCAGTATTCTTGTTTTTGCTTATCTGGTGGCTCAGCGATAAAGCATCCACCTGCAATGCAGGAGATGAGGGAGACGTGGGTTCCATCCCTGTCTTGGAAAGATTCCCCTGGAGGAGAGAAATGGCAACCCACTCTACTATTCTTGCGTGGAGAATCCCATGGACAGAGGAGCCTGGCGGGCTACAGTTCATAGGGTCGCAAAGAACAGACATGACTGAAGCAACTTAGCACATATGCACGCAAAGTTAGTACTCTGTTCTGAATAATGGTCATAATAATGGGTAACTTGAATAGCTGCTAGGATTAAAGGACATGAAATATAAAATACAATTCCTTAAAATACTTCTGCACATATCACTTGCCCTCCCTCCAGATCACCTTTCTCAAGGGCAATACCTGAGCTTCTGCCCGAGCCCCACCCCTCTCTTCAGGGATGAGCCAATGCATGTGGCCTGGACACAGAGGTCAGCTGGCAGAAGGGGCAGGATTTCATCTTCTCTGTCCTCTTCCTCTCCCAATGGGGTAGGTGAGTGAGTACTGTGGGACAACAGCAGGGGTGTGTGACCATTTCTCCAGCCCTGAAAGCCCATCTTCTGAAAGGGAGGCTGCTCTGTGTCCTCAGGGAGGGTGAGGGATGGAACCTCAACCCATCCTGACACTTACCTGCAGAGGTGACCCAGGCTCTGTCACCATGATCTTGGGCATCTGTGACTGGGACTCATCTTGGGACATCTTGGGACTCATGGTGCCTTTGTCACAAAGCTGTCTTAGTGGATGAATGAGGAAACCTGCCCAAAGGGTACAGCACATGGTCAGACTTCAGGGCCCTTTAAGTGTTGGGGAAAGAAGTAGGGGCTGTCTGGGCCTTTGTCCTAAAGAAGGCACTGTGAAAAGTCATTTCTCATTTTTTTTTTCTATGACAATATACAAATCTTTATGAAGGAAGCAAGTATCTCTGTTATACCATGAGACAAACTTCTGAGATGAGATGGCTTTTTCATATTAACTGGTAATCTTTCAAAGAACTAATCCTTTTAGAGAGAGAATAGCATTGAAACATATACATTATCCATATGTAAAATAGATAGCCAGTGGGAGTTTGATGTATGATGCTGTCCTGCTCCCTAATTGTGCAGTGCTGGGCCAAGTCTTTACGTCCCTGTCACTCAGCGTTTCCTCTATAAAATGGGGATGAGCAGAGCAACAGTATCTACCTCATAGGGTGCTACAAGGACTGATGGAGATGATACATAAAAAGTACTTAGCACATTAGTAAGTTTTAGCCATATTTCTTCCTTCTTATATGTCTTTATTGGCAATACTACCCCCACAGGCATAAAAAATAGGATATAGGCTGATGGTTCATTCATAACAGTCTCCTAGGGCCACTTTGGGGCTTCCCTGATGGCTCAACTGGTAAAGAATCTGCCTACAATGCAGGAGACTCGGTTTCAATCCTTGCATCAGGAAAATCCCCTGGAAGAAGGGAATTGTTATCCACTCTAGTATTCTTGCCTGGAAAATCCTACTGACAGAGGATACAGTCTATGGATTGCCAAGAGTCGGACACGACTGGGTCACCATAACAAATTATTATGAGCTTCATGGCTTAAAATGTCAGAAACTTCAGAGACAAGCTCTCATAGTTCTAGAGACCAGAAGTCTGAGATCAAGGTGTCAGCAGGGCCAGGTTCCTGCCAAAGGCTCTAGGGAAGCATCCATCCTTACAGCTGCTAGTGTTCAGTGGCTTCTGGAGCCCCTTGGTTTGTGGCAGCACAACTGCAATCTCTGCCTCTCAATATCTCTTCACATGACTTTCTTCCCTGTGTGTGAAATCTCCCCTCCTTTCTCCTATAAGAACACTAGCCTTTGTTGATTTCACCTCAGTATCCTTAACTGGGGCTTCCCTGGTGGCTCAGAGGTAACACCTCTGCCTGCAATGCAAGAGACCTGAGTTTGTTCCCTGGGTCAGGAAGATCCCCTGCAGAAGGAAATGGCAACCCACTCCAGTACTCTTGCCTGGAAAATTCCGTGGGTTACAATCCATGGGGTCGCAAAGAGTCAAACACGACTGAGCCACTTCACTTTTCACTTTCAATCCTTAACTGAATTAAATCTCTCAAGACTATTTCTTATTAAGGTCACATTAACTTGTATGATAAAACATTAACTTGTATGAGAAACGCTGGACTGGAAGAAACACAAGCTGGAATCAAGATTGCCGGGAGAAATATCAATAACCTCAGATATGCAGATGACACCACCCTTATGGCAGAAAGTGAAGAGGAACTAAGGAGCCTCTTGATGAAAGTGAAAGAGGAGAGTGAAAAAGTTGGCTTAAAGCTCAACAGTCAGAAAACAAAGATCATGGCATCCGGTCCCATCACTTCATGGCAAATAGATGGGGAAACAGTGGAAACAGTGTCAGACTTTATTTTTGGGGGCTCCAAAATCACTGCAGATGGTGACTGAAGCCATGAAATTAAAAGACGCTTACTCCTTGGAAGAAAAGTTATGACCAACCTAGATAGCATATTCAAAAGCAGAGACATTACTTTGCCAACAAAGGTCTGTCTAGTCAAGGCTATGGTTTTTCCTGTGGTCATGTATGGATGTGAGAGTTGGACTGTGAAGAAGGCTGAGTGCCGAAGAATTAATGCTTTTGAACTGTGGTGTTGGAGAAGACTCTTGAGAGTCCCTTGGACTGCAAGGAGATCCAACCAGTCCATTCTGAAGGAGATCAGCCCTGGGATTTCTTTGGAGGGAATGATGCTAAAGCTGAAACTCCAGTACTTTGGCCACCTCATGCGAAGAGTTGACTCATTGGAAAAGACTCTGATGCTGGGAGGGATTGGGGGCAGGAGGAGAAGGGGATGCCAGAGGATGAGATGGCTGGATGGCATCACTGACTCGATGGACATGAGTCTGAGTGAACTCCGGGAGTTTGTGATGGACAGGGAGGCCTGGCATGCTGCGATTCATGGGGTCGCAAAGAGTCGGACACGACTGAGCGACTGGACTGAACTGAACTGAACTTGTACGAGGGTGTTAAGATTGGACCTGTGGCGGATTCATTTTGATGTTTGGCAAAACTAATACAATTATGTAAAGTTTAAAAATAAAATAAAATTAAAAAAAAAGATTGGACACATCTTTTCGGGGGACGCACTTAACCAACTTCAATGAGGTATGCAGGTTCCCAAAGTACATGTAGATGAGATCTTATCCACTGTAGATAAATATACAAATATACACATAAATGGGGGCTCCCCTGGTGGCTCAGTTGCTAAAGAATCTGCCTGCAATGAAGGAGAACTGGGTTCAACCCTGAGTCAGGAAGATCCCCTGGAGAAGCGAATGGAAACCCACTCCAGTATTCTTGCCTGGAGAATTCCATAGATGGAGGAGCCTGGTGGGCTACTGTCCATGGGATCTCAGAGTCAGACACAACTGAGCAACTAACACTAAACACACAAATATATAAATGTCTATGGGGAATTCCCTGCTGCCCAGTGGCTAAGACTCCATGTTGCCAATACAGGGTGCCCAGATTTCACCCCTGGTCACCCCACTCCAGTACTCTTGCCTGGAAAATCCCATGGACGGAGGAGCCTGGTAAGCCGCAGTCCATGGGGTCGCTAAGAGTTGGACACGACTGAGCGACTTCACTTTCACTTTTCACTTTCATGCATTGGAGATGGAAATGGCAACCCACTCCAGTGTTCTTGCCTGGAGAATCCCAGGGACGGGGGAGCCTACTGGGCTGCCGTCTCTGGGGTCGCACAGAGTCGGACACGACTGAAGCGACTTAGCAGCAGCAGCAGCAGGGAACTAGATTGCACATGCCACAACTAAGAGTTCCCATGCCAGAACTAAAGGCCCCACATGCTGCAATGAAGATCAAAGATCCTGTGTATTGCAACTAAGACCCAGTGCAGCCAAATAAATAGTAATCAATTAAAATTAAATAACTATCGATTGTTAGGTTATTAAGAAGATTAATATCTGCATTAGAAAATTCTGGAGGAATATAATATAGAGGATAATACAGTTTAATTGGGTGGTATGTTTTGGGGTAATGCTTTTTTCACCTCTTTTCTATGTCATCTGTCTTTACCTAAAATGAATACCAATTGCTCTTGTACCTATATAAAAACAAAACAAAATGGAGCAGAGCAAGAGGGTTCCTAGCCCAAACATAGGAAAGCTTTTGGAATGGGAATGCCATAGAGGCACAGGAAGGGAGATGAGATATCGGGGAACCCTTCTAGATCATAACAGGACACATTCCACCCAATTCCATACTATAGTGGTCACTATCACTATTTTAAATTCCTGTGTATTGAAGTGGGGAAAACAACTGTATATCAGTTTGGTTGATTATGCTTTGCAGGTCTTATCAGATGAGAAGTAGTGTCCACAGGTTAGATGTGGATCTCAGCAGCCACCCAGAATCTGTTCACATCTTAGTCTTGTGACTGGCGAGCCCTGCCCTCACTCTGTCTCACTTCCTTGATGTTTAAATTCGGGCAACAGTAGTTCCTCCTTGTGGGTTGTGGTGAGGACTAAATGAGCAAGTACAGGTTTAGCACTTACAATACCATAGGCAGAGGGGAAATCAGCAATAATATTAAGCATTCTTATCACTATTATGATATACAAATTGATTATTAATGTTACCACTGCCATTTTTATTATTATGTGCATTTGTACTGATTGGCATAGACTGACCTTCACAATATGTTTATATTAAAAATTATTTTATAGTTTTCATTTGTATTCATTTTATTTTTTACTTGGAGGATAATTTTTCTACAATGTTGTGCTGGTTTCTGCTGTACAACAACGTGAATCAGCTATAATTATGCATATATCCTCTCCTTCTTGAGCCTCCCTCCCACCCATCTCACCCTTCTAAGTCCTCACAGAGCACCAGGCTGGGCTCTCTGTGTTATATAGGAGCTTCCCACTAGTTATCTGGCTTACACCTGATAGTGTGTGTGTGTGTATATTTTCTCAATTTATCCTACCCTCTTCTCTCCCATATTATTTTTAAAACTCCACATATAATCGATATGATATAATATTTGTCTTTCTCTGTCTGAGTTACTTCACATATTGTAAATGAACTATACTTAAATTAAAAAAAAAACACCAATTGAATAATAAAATTTCTAAAAATGTATTCAAATGATAACAGTGCTTATCCACTGTAAGAGTCTCTAATTTTTTTTCCTCTCCTATATTTCACATTTTTTATTTATAACAAAAGTGTCTTGGTTTTTTGGTAGTGAAAAAAATAGTATTTTTAGCCCTTCCCAAAGGAAACTGTTCAGCAGCAAAATGAGGAACATCCCTAAGCCAAGGGAATGAGGTAACAGCATGGTCCAAGGTAGTTCACGAATCTACCACATGACAGTCCCAACTGGGCAACTTTAGGGACAAGACAGAGGCTTAAGGGAGGGGCAAGACTGTCTCTCAAATAAGCCTTCCAGTCAGCATTCAGATGGTGTTGCCAATTCCCAGAATTTTAGTGAGGTCAAGAGATGAAAGCAAGTTTCACAACATGCTTCTTTCTGTCCCCTCCAAATAAAGCCCCCTGAACTGAAACCAGGTTCACTGGTTTAACCACACAGTTAGCCAAGTTTAACTTGCAGCTTCTCCCTCAGGAGGAAAAGGCAAGAGTGATTCACCTCTCTTCTTTTGCTCCAGAAAAATGCCTAGTAGACTCAATATCACACTTGGTTCTTCTCTACTGGATCTTGTTTCTGAGGCTCAGAGTCCATACCTTCTCTAATGTTCCACTGTAAGGAAGAGTAAGGAGATAAACACATGGAATAGAGAGGAAAATGAGAAGAAGGGAAAGCCCGTGAAAAGCAAGGGAAGGGGCTCAGGATCTGCTTGCCTGCCCCCTCTCATTTCCCTGGAAGCTGTGCAATGATGCTTTTCCTCTTCCCCAGCTCCATCACACAGCCCCCTCCACACACAGCAGTGACACTGAGGCTCTCACATCATGGACATGTGCCCTTATCCCTGCTTATGTTATATGTCCAAGTATTCTCTCCAATAGACATGCTATTATGGAAATGAGGTATCACATTGACAGAATCAAGGAGGTAATGTTGGAATGGGAACTAACATTGCTGAAAGGTTACTAGATGCCACACCATGTTGGTTATCTTCATTTCCTCTTCATATGCTCAAAGTAATGCCTTGAAGTGGACATCATCACTTCCTTTCTGCAGACTGGCATATACTCACGCTCAGAGAGCAAAGCACATGTTCAGAGAATCCTAGGAAGGCATAAAATGGACAGAGAGGCAACTTTGTAGGGCTGACAGGCCAATTTTGTGACAGTTTGATCATAAAAATAAATAATTCTGTCAGATGGTAACCCTTTGAAAAAATAAGAATCTATGAGTCATACTAATGAAAGAAATATATGAATAAATAAATAAATGATAGGGGAGAAGGGAAAGCTCAACCCAACATCTGAATGTCAATTAACATCAATAAATCTAGAAGAAATGACAAAATTATAAAAGCAGCACTTAACAACTAACATAGTCATGACAGATTCAGATAAGAGTCACAAGTGGATTTCAGTCTGTAATAAATCCCACAGCAGTCACTGAGTCCCCATGGTAACCATGCTGACCAAGGAAATCTGTGATAAAACAAATAGCAACGATCTTGATATGTTTCCTAATATGTGCTAGGAACTGAGCAGGACTGACATAACACACAGGAATTAACCTCAAATATTCCTGACACAAATATTCCTCACAAATTCACCAATACACACACACACACACACACACACATCCCCGCCTACATACATGGATACCCACATTCATAATGCTCTCTCCCACTTTTTCTTACCACCCAAGAACCCAGGAATTCATCAAGGTAGATTTGTTTGAGGATAATGAAGATAACTCTACAATTCAATCCTAACCACACAAACGTTAAAGCTATAAAACTATTTCATTTCAGTGAATGATTTTCTGGAGATGACCTGTAGAATTATCTCTATGATATTTTTGTCCTTTGTTTTGGTACATTGCCAATGACATTTAAAAGCTGATATGAGCATCTAGGCAAATGAATATTGTGATGGTAATTTTATGTATCAACTTGCCGGGATCACAGTGCCCAGATATTTGATCAAACATTATTCTAGATGTTTCTGTGCGAGTGTTTCTGAATGAGAATCACATTTAAATAGGTAAAATTTGGGTAAAGCACTTAGCCCTCCATAATGTGGATGGGCTTCATCCAATCAGTTGAAGGCATGGAGAGACCAAAAGGCTGACCTTCTCTGAACAAGAAGGAATTCTGCCAGGAGACTGCCTTTGAACTTCATCTACAACATAGGCTCTTTGTGGTTTGCTAGCAGGCTGCCTTCAGACTCCAACTATAACTCTTTCCTGAGCCTCCAGCCTGTTGGCCTCCTGCATTAGACTTTGGACTCACCAAGCCTATTCAATCTCATTAGCCAATTCCTCAAAATACATCCTATTGTTTCTGTTTCTCTGGGAACCTAAATAATACACATATTAAGCATCAAGAATCTTTTCTATTCTATTCTGTGGTGCTTTCAACCCAAAAGATTTCCCAGCAACATCTGGTTACTGATGGTTCAGTGAAAATATATCTGGGATTTGTATTAAAAAAACAGTGCCATTCATGGAAGCAATTTAAATATCCATCAACGGATGAATGGATAAAGATGGTGTGCTACATATATACAATGGAATATTACTCAGCCATGTAAAGTAACAAAGTTGAATCATTTGTAGAGATGTAGATAGAACTACAGTTTGTCATACAAAGTCAAGTAAGTTAGAAAGAGAAAAACAAATATGGTATATTAAAGTATACATGTAGAATCAAGAAAAATGGTACCAATAAACCTATTTGCAGAGCATGAACAGACATGCATAGAGAACGAAAATGTGGATGGGGAGGGGGAAACAGGGGTGGGATGAATTGTGAGATTGGGATTGACATATACACATTACCATGTGTAAAACAGATAGCTAGTACGAACCTGCTGTATAGCACACGGAGCTCAGCCTGGTGATTTGTGGTGGCCCAGATGTGTGTGGGGGAGATCCAAGAGGGAGGAGATGTATGGATAGCTGATACACTTCATTCTACAGCAGAAACTAACACGTTGTAAAGCACTATTATTCCAATTTTTAAAATGCCATCAATAATATCATCATAAAGTATGAACATATAGAGATAATCTATGTAGCACACCTATGTCCATAGATGTGTATAACCTGTAATCTGAATCTGCAGAACCTTGCTGAGAGAAATTAAAGAAGCCCTAATAAATAGACTGATTACAACAGTCCTGAGAGCCACAAAGTGTTGGCATAAGTCCTTTTGAAAGGACATCATCATTATCCCAATTACCCCTACCATAGTTGGGCCTCAGGCCAAACTACAGGAAGGGAACACAGCCCCGCCCATCAGCAGAAAATTGGATTAAAGATTTACTGAGCATGGCCCCCCCACTAGAGCAAGACCCAGTTTTCCCCACAGCCAGTCCTCCCATCAGGAAGCTTCCACAATCCTCTCATCCTCATCCATCAGAGGGCAGATAGAATGAAAACCCTTCACAGAAAACTAACCAAACTAATCACAAGGATTACAGTCTTGTCTAATTCAATGAAACTATGAGCCACGCTGTGGAGGGCCATCCAAGACAGATGGGTCATGGTGGAAAGTTCTGACAAAACGTGGTCCATTGGAGAAGGGAATGGCAAACCACTTCAGTATTCTTGCCTTGAGAACCCCATGAACACTATGAAAAGGCAAAAAGATATGACACTGAAAGATGAACTCCCCATTTTCATAAGTTCCATTTTCATAATGGAAATCTTATTTGGTACAAGAAGGCAAAGTAAAAAGAGAGAAATAAAAGACACACAAATTGTAATGTAAAAAAATGTCTTTCATCTTTGTGGATGACATTATTGTCTGTGGAGAAAATCCCAAGAAACGTATATTGCAAAAGAAGAAATAAAACCAAAAGAACTGGACATGCATAACTAAAAAAATGGACTCTAACACATACCTCAATGGCACCCCACTCCAGTACTCTTGCCTGGAAAATCCCATGGAAGGAGGAGCTTGGTGGGCTGCAGTCCATGGTGTCGCTAAGAGTTGGACACGACTGAGCGACTTCACTTTCACTTTTCACTTTCATACATTGGAGAAGGAAATGGCAACCCACCCAGTGTTCTTGCCTGGAGAGTCCCAGGAACGGGGGAGCCTGGTGGGCTGCCGTCTATGGGGTCGCACGGAGTCAGACATGACTGAAGAGACTTAGCAGCAGCAACACATACCTCACAACTTATAGAAGAAACAACTCAAAGTGTAGTGTACTTAAATATTAATTTATATTTAAACATATTTAAATATATTAAAAATAAAAGTAAAGCATGCCATAAATCATGAAACGTAGATCTAAGACCTAAGAAAATAAAGATGAACTCCCCAGGTCAGCAGGTGTCCAATACACTACTGGAGAAGAGCAGAGAAATAGCTCCAGAAAGAAAGAAGAGCGTTAGACAAAGTGGAAACAATGCACAGTTGTGGATGTGTCTGGTTGTGAAAGTAAAGACAAGAGATCACCCAGAAGTCTCCATATCTACACTGAAACTAAGTTCCACTCAAGAGCCAACAAGTTCCATTGCAAAATACACACACTAATCCTCCAGCAAAACAGGAACACAATACTGAACATTAAATGATGGGCTGCCCAAAGCTATGCCCAGCCCATAGAAACCCCAAAACTCACTCCTGGACACTTCATTGCACTCCAGAGAGAAAAGATCCAGCTCCACCCACCAGAACACAGAACACAAGTTCCTGCAATCAGGAAACCTTGACAAGCCACTGGTCCAACCCCACCCACAGATAGCAGTCTCCACAATTAAGAGGACCACGAACTTCCAGCCTGCAGAAAGGGCACCCCAAACACAGCAATTTAAACAAAATGAAAAGGCAGAGAAATATTCATTAGGTGAAGGAACATGATAAAAAAAACCACCAAACCAAACTGAAGAGGAGGAGATAGGGAGTCTACCTGAGAAAGAATTTAGAATGACAGTAAAGATGATACAAAATCTTGAAAACAAAATGAAGTTATGGAAAAATAGACTAGAGACAAGGGTTGAGAAGATAGAAGAAATATTTAATAAGGACCTAGAAAGAAAAAAGAAGAGTCAATCAATAATAAAAAATGCAATAACTGAGATTTTAAGTACTCTGGAGAAAACCAACAGTAGAAAAACTGAGGCAGAAGAGAGGATAAGTGAGGTGGAAGATACAATGGTAGAAATAAGTGAAGCAGAGAGGAAAAAAGAAAAAATAATTAAAAGACATGAGGACAACCTCAGAGAACTCTGGGACAACATTAAATGCCCCAACATTCAAATCATAGGTGTCCCATAAGAAGAACATGAAAAGAAAGGGCATGAGAAAATATTTGAGGAGATAATAGTTGAAAACTTCCCTAAAATGGAGAAGGAAATAGCCACCCAAGTCCAAGAAACCCAGAGAATCCCAAACAGGATAAACCCAAGGTGAAACACCCCAAGACACATATTAATCAAACTAACAAAGATCAAACACAAACAGAAAATATTAAAACCAGTAAGGGAAAAGCAACAAATAACACACAAGGGGATCCCCATAAGGATAACAGCTAATCTTTCAATAGAAACTCTTCAGGCCAGAAGGGAATGGCAGGACATACTTAAAGTGATGGAAGAGAAAAGTCTACAATCAAGATTCCTCTACCCAGCAACTATCCCATTCAAACACGAAGGAGAAATCAAAAACTTTACAGACAAGCAAAAGCTGAGAGAATTCAGCACCACCAAACCAGCTCTTCAACAAATGCTAAAAGATCTTCTCTAGACAGGAAACACAGAAAAGGTTTATAAAAATGAACTCAAAACAATAAATTAAAAGGTAATGAGATCATACTTATCAATAATTACCTTAAAGGTAAATGGATTGAATGCCCCAACCAAAAGACAAAGACTGACCAAATGGATACAAAAACAAGACCCCTATATATGCTGCCTACAAGAGACCCACCTCAAACCTAGGGACACATACAGACTGAAAGTGAAGGGCTGGAAAAAGATATTTCATGCAAATGGAGACCAAAAGAAAGCAGAAGTAGCAATACTCATATCAGGTAAAATAGACTTTAAAATGAAGACCGTGATAAGAGACAAAGAAGGATACTACATAATGACCAAAGGATCAATTGAAGAAGATATAACAATTATAAATATATTTGCAGCCAACACAGGAGCACCTTAATATGTCAGTCAAATGCTCACAAGTATGAAAGGGAAAATTAACAGTAACACAATGATAGTGGGGGACTTTAATACCCCACTCACACTGATGGATAGATCAACTGGCCAGAAAATTAGCAAGGTAACACAAGCTTTAAATGATACAATAGACCAGTTAGACCTAATTGATATCTACAGGGCATTTTGCCCCCAAACAATGGATTTCACGATTTTCTTAAGTGTACATGGAACATTCTCCAGGAAAGATCACACCCTGGGCCATAAATCTATCTTTGGCAAATTTTTAAAACTTGAAATCATTTCAAGCATCTTTTCTGATAACAATGAGGTAACATTAGATGTCAACTACAGGAAAAACACTATAAAAAACACAAATATATGGAGGGTAAACAACACCCTCCTGAATAACCAACAGATCACGGAAGAAACCAAACAGGAAATCAAAATATGTATTGAAACAAGTGAAAAGGAAAACACGACAACCCAAAACTTATGGGATTCAGTAAAAGCAGTGCTAAGAGGGAGGTTCATAACTATACAAGCCTACCTCAAGAAACAAGAGAAATATCAAATGAACAAGCTAAATTTACACCTAAAGCAATGAGAAAAAGAAAAGTAGAAGAACTCCAAGGTTAGAAGAAGGAAAGAAATCATAAAAATCAGAGCAGAAATGAGTGAAAAAGAAATGAAAGAGACTAGAGCAAAGATCAACAAAACTAAAAGCTGGTTCTTTGAGAAGATAAATAAAATAGACAAACCATTAGCCAGACTCATCAAGAAAAAAGGGAGAAGAGGCAAATCGAGAAAATTAGAAATCAAAATGGAGAAACCACAACAGAAAACCCAGAAAAACAAAAGATCTTAAGAGAATACTATGAGTATATGCCAATAAAATGGACAACTTGGAAGAAATGGACAAATTCTTAGAAAAGAGTACCCTTTAAAAAGTGAACCAGGAAGAAATAGAAAATCTTAACAGACCCATCACAAGCATGGAAATCAAAAATCTTCCAACAAAAAAAAGCCCAGGGCCAGATGGCTTCATAGCTGAATTCTACCAAAACTTTAGAGAAGAGCTAACACCTATCCTAATCAAACTCTTCCAGAAAATTGCAGAGGAAGGTAAACTCCCAAACTCATTCTATGAGGCCATCATCACCCTAATACCACAACCAGACAAATGTGCCACCAAAAAACAAACAAACAAACAAAAACCTACTGGGCAATATCACTGATGAATATAAATGCAAAAATCCTCAACAAAATTCTAGCAAACAGAATCCAACAACATATTACAAAGATCATACATCATGACCAAGTGGGCTTTATCCCAGGGATGCAAAGATTCTTCCCTACTTCACAAATCAATCAATGTGCTACACCATGTTAATAAATTGAAAGATACTCTCCAGAAAGCTGGCACAGAAAGAATATACTCCAACATAATAAAAGCCATATATGACAACCCACAGCAAATATTATTCTCAATGGCAAAAAATTGAAAGCATTTTATCTAAAATCAGGAAGAGACAAGGGTGCCAACTCTCACCACTACTATTCAACGTAGTTTTGGAAGTCCCAGCCACAGCAGTCAGAGAAGAAAAAGAAATAAAAGGAGTCCAGATTGGAAAAGAAGTAAAATTCTCACTGCTTTCAGATGACATGATCTTCTACACAGAAAACCCTAAAGATACCACCAGAAAATTACTAGAGCTAATCAATGAGTACAGTAAATTTGAAGGATATAAAATTAATACACAGAAATCCTTTGCATTTCTATACACTAACAATGAAAAACAGAAAGAGAAATTAAGGAAACCCATTCACCATTGCAATGAAAAGAATAAAAAACTTAGGAATAAATTTACCTTAAAAAAAAAAAGACCTATATGTAGAAAAATATAAAACACTGATGAAAAAAATCAAAGATGACATAAATAGATGTAAAAATATACCATAATCATAGATTGAAAAAAATCACTAAAGTTAAAATGAGTGTATTACCCAAAGCAATCTACAGATGGAATGCAATCCCTATCAAGCTACTAATGGTATTCTTCACAGAACTAGAACAAATAATTTCACAATTAGTATGGAAACATAAGAAAACTTGAATAGCCGAAGGATTCTTGAGAAAGAAGAATTGAACTAGAGTAATCAACCTTTCTGACTTCAGACTATACTACAAAGCTACAGTCATCAAGAGAGTATGGTACTGGCACAAAGACAGAAATATAGGTCAATGGAACACTATAGAAAGCTCAGAGATAAACCCATGCACCTATGGACACCTAAGATTTGACAAATGAGGTGCAAATATACAATGGATAAAAGACAATCTCGTAAACAAGTGGTGCTGGGAAAACTGGTCAACCACGTGTAAAAGACTGAAATTAGACGACTAACATTTCAAAAGGTTCTAAACTAGAACACTTTCTTACATACTTTCTAACACCTTTCTAAATTCAGACTTAAATTGAAATAGAGAAAACCACTAGACCATTCAGGTATGGCCTAAATCAAATCCCTTACAGTTATACAGTTCAGTCAGTTCAGTCGGTCAGTCATGTCAGACTCTTGGACTCCATGGACTACAGCACACCAGGCCTCCCTGTCCATCAAAAACTCCCAGAGTTTACTCAAACTCATGTCCATTGAGTCGATGATGCCATCAAACCATCTCATCCTCTGTTGTCCCCTTCTCCTTCTGCCTTCAATCTTTACCAGCATTAGGGGCTTTTCAAATGAGTCAGTTCTTCACATGAGGTGGCTAAAGTATTGGAGTTTCAGCTTCAGGTTCAGTCCTTCCAATGAATATTCAGGAATGATTTCCTTTAGGATTGACTGGTTGGATCTCTTTGCTGTCCAAGGGACTCTCAAGAGTCTTCTCCAAAACCACAATTCAAAAGCGTCAATTCTTCAACACTCAGCTTTCTTTATAGTCCAACTCTCACATTCATACATGACTACTGGAAAACCATAGCTTTGACTAGATGGACCTTTGTCAGCAAAGTAATATCTCTGCTTTTTAATATGCTGTCTAGGTTGCTCATAACTTTTCTTCCAAGGAGCAAACATCTTTTAATTTCATGGCTGCAGTCACCATCTTCAGTGATTTTGGAGCCCCCCAAAGTTAAATCTGGCACTGTTTCCACTGTTTCCCAATCTATTTGCCATGAAATGATGGGACCATATGCCATGATCTTAGCTTTTTGAATGTTGAGTTTTAAACCAACTTTTTCACTCTCTTCCACTTTCATCAAAAGGCTCTTTAGTTCTTGGCTTTCTGACATAAGTGTGGTGTCATCTGCATATCTGAGGTTATTGACATAACTCCTGGCAATCTTGACTCCAGCTTGTGCTTCTTCCAGCCCAGCGTTTCTCATGATGTACTCTGCACATAAGTTAATTAAGCAGGGTGACAATATATAGCCTTGACGTACTCCTTTCCCGATTTGGAACCAGTCTGTTGTTCCATGTCCAGTTCTAACTGGTGCTTCTTGACTTGCATACAGATTTCTCAGGAGGCAGGTAAGGTGGTCTGGTATTCTCATCTCTTTAAGAATTTTCCACAGTTTGTTGTGATCCACACAAACAAAGGCTTTGGCATAGTCAATAAAGCAGTGGAAGTGAAAAATCGATTTAAGGGACTAGATCTGATAGACAGAGTACCTGAAGAACTACGGATGGAGGTTCGTGACATTGTACAGGAGGCAGTGATCAAGACCATCCCCAAGAATAAGAAATGCAAAGAGGCAAAATCATTGTCTGAGGAGGCCTTACTAATAGCTGAGAAAAGAAGAGAAATGAAAGGCAAAGGACAAAAGGAAAGATATATCCATTTGAATGCAGAGTTCCAAAGAATACCAAGTAGAGATAAGAAAGCCTTCCTCAGTGATCAATGCAAAGAAATAGAGGAAAACAATAGAATGGGAAAGACTAGAGATCTCTTCAAGAAAATTAGAGATACCAAGGGAACATTTCATGCAAAGATGGACACAATAAAGGACAGAAATGGTATGGACCTAACAGAAGCAGAAGATATTAAGAAGAGGTGGCAAGAATACACAGAAGGACTGTACAAAAAAGATCTTCATGACCCAGATAATCACAATGGTGTAATCACTCACCTAGATCCAGACATCCTGGAATGTGAAGTCAAGTGGGCCTTAGGAAGCATCACTACAAACAAAGCTAGTGGAGGTGATAGAATTTCAGTTGAGCTATTTTGTATCCTAAAAGATGATGCTGTTAAAGTGTTGCACTCAATATGCCAACAAATTGGGAAGACATAGCAGTGGCTACAGAACTGGAAAGGGTCAGTTTTCATTGCAATCCGAAAGAAAGGCAATGCCAAAGAATGTTCAAACTACCGCACAATTGCACTCATCTCACATACTAGCAAATAATGCCAGGCTTCAACAGTACATGAACTGTGAACTTCCAGATGTTCAAGCTGGAATTAGAAAAGGCAGAGGAACCAGAGATCAGATTGCTAACATCTGTTGGAACATAGAAAAAGCAAGAGAGTTCCAGAAAAACATCAATTTCTGCTTTACTCACTATGCCAAAGCCTTTAACTGTGTGGATCACAACAAACTGTGGGAAATTCTAAAGGAGATGGGAATACCAGACCACCTTACCTGCCTCCTGAGAAATCTGTATGCAGGTCAAGAAGCACCAGTTAGAACTGGACATGGAACAACAGACTGGTTCCAAATCGGGAAAGGAGAACGTCAAGGTTGTATATTGTCACCCTGCTTATTTAACTTACATGCAGAATGCAAATTATGCGAAATGCCAGGCTGAATGAAGCACAAGCTGGAATCAAGATTGGTGGGAGAAATATCAATAACATCAGAGATTCAGATGACACCACCCTTATGGCAGAAAGTGAAGAGGAACTGAAGAGCCTCTTGATGAAAGTGAAAGAAGAGAGTGAAAAAGCTGGCTTAACACTCAAAAAATGAAGATCATGGCATCTTGTCCTACCACTTCATGGCAAATAGATGGGTAAACAATGGAAACAGTGACAGACTATTTCCTTGGGCTCCAAAATCACTGCAGATGGTAACTGCAGCCATGAAATCAAGACACATGCTCCTTGGAAGAAAATCTATGACCAAACTAGACAGAGACATTACTTTGCCGACAAATGTCCATGTAGTCAAAGCTATGATTTTCCAAGTAGTCTTGTATGGATATGAGAGTTGGACTATAAAGAAAGCTGAGCACCAAAGAATTGATGATTTTGAACTGTGGTGTTGGAGAAGACTCTTGAGAGTTCCTTGGACTGCAAGGAGATCCAACCAGTCAATCCTAAAGGAAATCAGTCCTGAATATTCATTGGAAGGACTGATACTGAAGCTCCAATACCTTGGCCACCTGATGCAAAGAACTGACTCATTTGAAAAGACCCTGATGTTGGGAAAGATTGAAGGCAGGAGAAGAAGGGGACAACAGAGGATGAGATGGTTGGATGACATCACTGACTCGATGGACATGAGTTTGAGCATGTTCCGGGAGCTGGTGATGAACATGGAAGCCTGACGTGCTATGTAGTCCATGGGGTCGCAAAGAGTCAGACAGGACTAAGTGACTGATGTGAACTGAACAAAACATTAACTCTAAAGAGGAAATAAGAGGAAAATATGAGAAAAGTCAGTGGTTACTCTGAGGTGACATGGCCCTAGCAAATTAACTTCATACTTTTAAGAAGTGAAAAAATATTTTTTTAAATCTGTTTGTACCTCTCATCCCCATACAATCACAGGCCTTCTTTCTCTCTCTTTTCTCCTTTCTCCCCCACCCTTCAACATCAAAGCTCCAGAAAGCATTTCTGCATTCAGTTTTTAATATGTTTCTCTTCCTACCTACCCCTTACCTTACCACACTGTAGTTTCTGTCCCCATAATTGCAATGAATGTGCTCTCACCAAGGTCACAAGTCTCCTTTTTGTCTCCAGGTTCAGATATTTTATATAAATATGTTAACATCCTGAAAATTTTTTTAATAACCATATAAAATATTCATGCTTGTACACATTGCTCCTATTGCTTAATATCAAATCTTCAACAGTTTCCCAGGCTCTGGAGCAGGAGGTGCTGGGTTCAAACCCAAGCTGACCTGCTGCCTAACTGTGCAGTCCTGGGCCAAATCCTTATTTTTCTGTCCCACAGTTTTTTAATCTATAAAATGAGTCTAAGCAATTGTATCTACCTCATAGAGGTGCTGTGAGCACTGAAGAACTGATACATGAATATGATGCATGGCATATGATACATAAAAAGGACTTGGCACAAATACAATTTTAGCCAATTTTGTATTTTGTTTTCTCTATCTTTATTGATACTAGTATCCTGGAAGTTGTGAAAAATAGGGTTTACACTGATTTTTATTCATATTCAGTGACATTTGAGAGATGTTTTTACTGAGTGTGTTAGTTTCCTAGTACTACCATTTCTTTGTATCACTCATTCATACACTAATCAGTAAATATATACTGAGCTTGAAACCCATACTATTCCATTAGCACTTACTCACTAACTCTGAAGTGGAAATAAGAGGAAAATATGGGGAAACTCAATGGTTAAACCTGAGATGACATGGCTCCTGCACATGAACTTTTATACTTTTCTGAACTGGCAATAAAAAAAAAACAAACAAACATGAAATTCATGGCTTAAAACAACAGAACTTTTTTCCTCTCTCACTTCTGGAGACCAGAGTCCAAAAGTAGGGTGTTGACAGGGCCATACTACAGCATCAGACTCCAGTCTTCACCTCCATCTTTCTTTACATGGCCTTCTTCCTTGTGTGTATGAAATCACCTTGTCCTTTTTCTTATAAGGACACCAGTCATTGGTTTTAGGGACCACCCTAAATTCAGTATGAACTCATCTCAATTGCATATGCTCAGACCATACATCTAAATATGGTTGCATTCACAGGTATGGGTAAAGGCTTGGACATATCTTGTTGGGGAATATAATTCAACCCAATACAGTGATATAAGCAGATTAAAAATCTAAAATGAGGTCTTACCTTTTGTACAGAGCATATGAATGCATCTGTACATGCATGAATACATATATTTGAAAGCTTTGGGGACCATATAACCCAGATGAAAACATTAGCAAGGATTATCTTTGAGTGCTATATTTAGGGTATTTTTATTTTATTTCCGTTTGCTGCTGCTGCTAAGTCACTTCAGTCGTGTCTGACTCTGTGCGACCCCATAGATGGCAGCCCACCAGGCTCCCCTGTCCCTGGGATTCTCCAGACAAGAACACTGGAGTGGGTTGCCATTTCCTTCTCCATTATTTCCATTTATATGTTCTATTTTTTAACCTGTAAACCTGTGTTACTCTTGTAAATACAGAAAATAATAAAATCACTGAGAAACACAAGCAATCTCTGCTCTGCCTACAAGAGAGCCATAAATTTAGAACAGGACCATCCCTGAGGCACAGGAAGGGAGAATAAGATGTCGGGGAGCCCATTCCACAGGATAACAGGACACAATTCCCCAAATTCCAAACCATACTACTTACTATCAATATTTTAAATTCCTACCTATTTAGGTGGGGAAAAAGTGTTATACCTCAGTTTGATTAGTTTTGCTGTGCCCTGATGAACAGTGAGGGTGAGGGTCTTATCAGGTGAGAAGCAGTAGTGTGTACTGGTTACATGTGGGGCTCAGAGACCACACAGAATCTGTTCATATCTTAGTTTTGTGACTGGCTAGCCCTGCCCTCACTGTGCCTCACTTCCCTGATGGTTAAAGTCCAGCAACATGGGCTTCCCTAGTGGTCCAGTGGTTAAGACTCCATATTTTGCAGGTTTCATCCCTGGTCTGGGAACTAAGGATCCCGTATGCCCCATGGTGCAGCCAAAAAAAAGAAAAAACATAAAGTCAGGCAACAGTATAATTCCTCCTCCTAGGCTGTGGTGAGGAGGAAAAGACTAAGTGTAGGTTGAACATGCACAACAGTGTTAGGTAGTGAAGAGGTCAGGAATAAATATGAATGATTCTTATCATTGTTATCATACTAAAATGGATCATTAGAAATTACAGGATCATTTTTATTATTCTGTGAGCTTATACTGATTGGTTTGAATTGACCTATGGTGTTTATCATTAAAAAGTAGCTTATAAAACCTTATAAGAAGAATTTTACATCATTGCTATTCTTGCTGCTGCTACTGCTGCTAAGTCGCTTCAGTCGTGTCCAACTCTGTGCGACCCATAGGCAGCAGCCCACCAGGCTCCGCCGTCCCTGGGATTCTCCAGGCAAGAACACTGGAGTGGGTTGCCATTTCCTTCTCCAATGCATGAAAGTAAAAAGTGAAAGGGAAGTCGCTCAGTTGTGTCGGACTCCTAGCGACCCCATGGACTGCAGCCTACCAGGCTCCTCCGTCCATGGGATTTTCCAGGCAAGAGTACTAGAGTGGGGTGCCATTGCCTTCTCCTTGCTATTCTTAAAAATGCATAATTATACTGGCATAGTAAAATTTCTGAAAAAAAATGTAGTCAAATGTAGACCATTCTTATCCATAAGAAATAGACCTTTAAGAATTTTAATGACTTTCTTTCCCTTTGTGCATTGTCTACCCAGTTTTATCTACAACAAAAGTGCTTGGTTTTGGAAGTGCAAAATATAGTAAGAATAAATATTCCTAGCCCTTCCCATAGGAAAGTGGGTCAGTGTCAAAATGGGGATTCCCTAAGCCATAGGAATTAGGTAACAGGTGATCTCAGAACTAATTTTTGAATCTACCACATGACATTCCCAGTTGGGCAATGTCAAGAGAATTAGACATGCCTAAAGGAATGGCAATCATGTCTCTCAAATAAAGCTTACATTCAGCAGTCCCAAGACATCTACACTTCCCAGGATTTTAGTAAAGGTTTTGAGATGAAAGCAGCTTCACAAGATGCTTCCTTCTGTACTCGCACAGTTAAAGCCCCTTGAGCAAAGAGCAAGCCATAGTTTTAACCACCAGTTAGCCAAGGAGTGAGCTCCAAGGGAAAGGAAAACGTGAGGGTCTGCATGAGATTGCCCAGCTGCACAGCAACCCAAGGGGAGGATGCTTAAACAGCAGGATTCAGGGGGAAAGTTTAGTCACAGTTTCAATCAAAGTCCCCAGGAACAATCAACATGTGAGAATGAAATAAACTTTAAAGTACCTTCCTGAGATGTCCCTGATGACCCACTGGTTAAGAATCCACCTTCCAATGCAGAGGACGTGGGTCTAATCCGTGGTCAGGAAACTAAGATCCCACATGCCATGGGGACAACTAAGCCTGCATGCCACAACTAGAGAGAAGCTGCAATGAAGAGCCCACATGTCACAATAAAGATCCCACATGCCACATCTGAGACCCAACACAGCCAAATAAATAAATAAATATTAAAAATAAAATTGCAACCTCATCACTAGAAAAAAGGAAAAGAGAAGAAAAGGAAAGGAAAAGAAAAAAGTACCTTCCTTATGCAACTAAAAATAATAAAAAAGGAAAATATACAAAAGCCCAGCACTTCAAAAAAATTCAAAATGGGATACATGCTCAAGCCAACTGAGGGATCTGAGTGTTAGTCTGAACACAGGAGGACTACCTCTAATCATGTCACCTTTTACCTAGATTCTGGATGTACAGGCCTAGCTGAGCAACAGTGTGAATGAAAGACAGAAAACTAGGCCTGGACAAAGAGAAGAAGTTTCATATTCAGGAGGTACTGAGACACTGTTTAGAGCTAGCTGAGACCTGGCAACTCTAAGACTTTGAACATGACGGATAAAAAGTGACTAAAAATAGTATCTGCTGATTGCCTTAGTGCCTCCTGCAGCACAGAAACTGAGAAAATGGGTGTGTCCATTTCAGAAGCTATAGAAGCTCTGAAAGAGAATATACATGGCATAACATTCATAACATAAACATTTCTTTTCTGCTCCTTCAAATCCAAATGATCTCTATGAGCTCATCTTTTTCAAGTCATCTCTTTTCTTGGGGGAGAACACAGGAGAAACTATACATATATTTGTTGAACTTTTACAATATTGAAAAACTGATATCTTCTATCGGTTTGTTCATTATTCCTCACAACAGATCTGTGAGGCAGGTATCAATTTGCCGTTTCCTAGATGACCCACTATATAGTCACACACATCTACTTAGAGGCATCTCTCCTCATTTTCCATGGGTTATTTTTTCCAACGAAGAGACAATTTTTAGAAATAGAAACAAAAAGTTTCCTTTAAAGAAGATTATAAAAATTAACTGTTGTATGATCCCAATGCCCTTTAAAGAATTCGTAGTGTGTATGTGAGTATGTGAGTCATAGTTGCTTAGTCACGTCTGACTCTTTGCAACCCCATGGACTATAGTCCACTGGCTCCTTTGTCCATGGAATGCTGCAGGCAAGAAAACTGGAGTGGACTGCCATTTGCTTCTCCATCATATGTGTATAAAGAGAATGAAAGGACATATAGGTAGTTTTCATTTCCTGCTTACTCCTGAATCTACATCACATTTCTTTATTAACTGTGAGTTATGGACTTCTCTGGTGGTCCAGTGGTTAAGAACCCCCCTTGCAATGTGGGGATAAATAAATATATATATATTGTAATTGATTATATTTTTTTAAAATTGAAAGTTAAAACTCAAATTCATAAAAGTGATTACCTATAAGATGACAGAACAGCAGCTCAGGATGGAAGATGATATATATTCTCATTAAAAATACAATACATGGGTGGGATGATTTGGGAGAATGGCATTGAAACATGTATAATATCATATATGAAACGAGTCGCCAGTCCAGGTTCAATGCACGATGCTGGATGCTTGGGGCTGGTGCACTGGGACGACCCAGAGGGATGGTACAGGGAGGGAGGAGGGAGGAGGGTTCAGGATGGGTAACACGTGTATACCTGTGGAGGATTCATTTTGATATATGGCAAAACCTATACAATATTGTAAAGTTAAAGAATAAAATAAAATAAAATGTTTTTTAAAAAAAATACAGTACATAATTACTGACTCCAGGTACTAAAAAGGACAAGAAACAATGACCAACCCAGTAGTAAAGGGCAACTCTACTTGCTCAGATTGAATTAGACACTTTTCACACCAAAAGGAACTAAAAGGCTGATTCTGGGACTAAGTGGGGATTGAAGCAGATGAGTCTGAACCAAACTCTCATACTAGAACACATGTCAAGGAGACAACAGCCACCCTAAAGACTCAGAAGCAAACCAAAAGGCTCTCACAGTCCAAAAATAGAACAATTTGAACATCAAAAATGTTAATACTTGCAATGGATTAAAACACCAAGTATATAAACATCTAGAGCATATGATGATAAACATCTAGAGCATATGATGACACTCTAAAAGAAAAAAAACAACTCAATTTTCACCTTTGGAGGATCCCACAGAAAAAACTCACCATCTTGAAAAGTAGAAATACTGCAAAAGAATTAAGCATTAATTCCTCTCTTCTGTGTCAACCAGACATCAGTGTAACCTCATAGTTGAAGAGAGGAAGTTTGTCTTATAGAAGAATTCCAGCTAATAAATGGAAAAGAAATTATAGAATTAAAATATTACCGTTTGCAGCCATGAATGAAATATAGATCGAGGTCATCATCTTAAGAGGCTAAGAAAACATGAGTTAAAAGGCAGATGGGAAATGTCATAATAGATGGATCAGACAATGCCTGGACAGAGGAGGAAGGACAGAAATGAAGAGGCTCCTGATATAGGGCTATAGGAAGTATACCACCACATCTCAGGTACTCTTTCCACAAATCTGAATCTGAGCAAGCCTCTATATGTACAGTAATTACCAATTTAAAGGAAATAGGATGAGCCAGAAGAATAGAACCAACAGCACAATAGAGACATAATCAGCGTAATCCAGAATGCAGACTCCACAGGAAAAAGATCCAGTTTGTTAAGTAAATAAATGGAGATTTAAAAAAGGACATTTGGATGAAAAGAGATCAAGATTTCAGAGACATTAAGCTTAAAACCACCATGAGCTGCTACCACGTATCTATAAGAACAACAAAAAGGGGAAAGATGGAAAATACCAAATTGTCTAATGCTTAGAAACTGTGATGAATATTATCTTCTAATTTTTACAATCATTATCTTCACATTTTTGTTAAATAAATACACTCTGTATATGCAAAAATGCCTACCAAAGCATAGTTTTCACCTAACAACAACTAACAGGGGCTGACATAGTTCAACAAATGTCTCTTTCTTCTTCCTAAGTATTAGGGCGAGGAGTGTGGGCTCCGGAGACAGACCACGTCCAAACCATCATTCTACCACTTATAAAATGGTATGAATTTGAACACTTTTACTTCACCTCATAGTCACTCAAGTGCCTCATCTGCAAAACAGCAATTATACAGAAGTGATCATAGAAGACAGAAGTTCAAAGTAAAAAAATATTGCCTTGTGTTTTGGTTTCTACAAGGATAAATGGTGAGGAATTACATAATTTTAAAAATTCAACTGCAAAGACCTTGGGATAGCTTGCTCTCTCTGTACTATGGGAGAATGAAAGAACCTCTCTGGGCCTCAGTTTCCTCCTTTAAGAAGAACTGTCTTTACCTCATGGGTTGTTGCTTTGAGAATTAATTAATACATGCAAATACTTAGAACGGCATGAGGCACACAATATCAGCTCAATAAATGGTAGAATTGCCATAAGGACATGCAAATTGTGATAAAGTTTCCATTTGTCTTTAATAAAGCTTGTCATTTGGACTCAACTCAAATATCACGTCCTAAGAAAGAGCTTCACTGACAACTGTGTCTACAACAATCCCTGTCCTTGTAATTTTCTACTAATGGATTCTATTTTGTTGCAAGCATTTATTCCCATATGAAATGGTCCTGCTTATTGATTTGTTTCCCTGCTTATTGCCAGTTTCTAAAACTAGAGTAAAAGTTCTAGGCATATTGCCCTTTCTTATTCACTGGGTTGCATCCCCAGGAACTAGTTCAGTGAGTGTGATGGGTTGAAATGGCACCCCCAAAAAATATGTTGAAGTCTTAATTCCCAGTGTCTCCTAACATAACCTCACTTGGAACTATGGTTGTTGCAGATGTAGTTAGTTAAGATGAGGTCATACTGGAGTAGGGTGGTCCCTAAAACAATGTGAGTGGTGTCCTTATAAGATAGCCTCATGAAGACAGAAGAACAGGGAAAACATCACGTGATGATGCAAGCAGAGGTTGGAGTTATACAGCACCAAGCCAAGAAATGCAAAGACTGCCACCAGAAGCTAGGAAGAAGCTCAGACAGATTCCCCAACGGGTTTCAGAGGGCTCATGGCCCTTTTAACACATTGATTTCAGGCTTCTCACCTCCAGAACTGTGAGACGATACATTTCTATTGTTTAAGCCACCCAGCTTGTGGTACTTTGTCATGGCAGCCTTGGGAAACTACTGCACTCCCTCCCATATAAAATGCTGAATAAGTATTACTGAAAAGAAGGAATGTTCCCTTTTTTACCTTGTTGTTGTTGTTCAGTCACTCAGTCGTGTCTGACTCTTTGTGACCCCACGGACTGCAGCACACCAGGCTTCCTTGTCCTTCACTATCTCCAGAGTTTGCTCAAACTCATGTCTATTGAGTCGATGATGCCATCCAACCATTTTCGTCCTCTGTTGCCTCTTTCTTCTCCTGACCTCAGTCTTTCCCAGCATCAGGGTCTTTTCCAATGAATCAGCTCTTTGCATCAAGTGGCCAGAGTATTGGAGCTTCAACTTCAGCATCAGTCTTTCCAATAAATATTCAGGGTTTACTTTCCTTTAGGATTGACTGGTTTGATCTCTTTGCTGTCCAAGGGACTTTCAAGAGTCTTATCCAGCACCACAGTTCAAAAGCATCAATTCTTCAGCGCTCAGCTGTCTTTACTCTCACATCCATACATGACTATTGGAAAAATCACAGCTTTGACTATGTGGACCTTTGTGGAACTTTTCAACCTACTGAGATCATATGCAGATATTTAAATTTGAGTTGTAGGAGGGAGAAGTTGACACCAAAATTATACATTAAAGGATTAAAAATTGTAAAACCACCTTCTTGCAAAGCCACAGCAGTGCTTTTCCAACTTGGATGATATCACAGCCAACAGGAGAAATTATTCAACACATACACACCCTCCCAATCCACCTCCCTATTTTAGATACAGAAGACCCAAGGTGAGCCCAGAAATCGGCTGTTTTGACAGGCACCCCAGACAGTTTTGATGAAGTTGTCTATGGACCACCCTTGGAAAGATCCTGACCTACACATCTGACATTAGTGTACTATTAATTTAACATCTGCCATACACAGGTCTCTCATAGCTGGTGTTGTCTCTGTTAATGTAATTACTCAAAAATACACTGGTCCTCCCTTCCCACCTGCAACCACAGACTGCTTTCCCACATGGGTTCACAATTAAGCTCGTTTGGATTGTTTCTTCTTCTTTTTGGCCATGCTGCCACGTGGCTCGTGAGATTTTAGTTCCCTGACCAGGGATTGAACGTAGGCCCTCAGCAGTGAAAGTGCAGAGTCCTAACCCTGGACTGCGAGGGAATTCCCTCCTTTGGACTTCATCTACAACATCAGCTCCTCATGACTCACCAGCAGACTACCTCCAGACTTCAACTAAAACTCTTTCCTGAGTTTCCTGTCTGTCGGCTTCCCCCATCAGACTCCACAAACGAATGTCTCCTTAAAATAAATCTCTCTATATATACATCCTATTGGTTCTCTTTGAGAACTCTGACTAATATAGGTATTAAAACTCAAGTATCTTTTCCACCCTAGTGTAACCTGTGCTTTCAACCAAAAAGATTTCCCATCAATAGTCAGCTACTGACACATTCAGTGAAAAGATAATACCTGGAAATTATAATAAAAAACATTCCCATGACAATATCATCAAAAAGTATGAACTACATAAAGATAACCTATATTGTACATCTATGTCCAAAAATGTGCAAGGCCTAAACTCTGAACACTATAAAACATTGCTGAGAAAATTCCAACCTAGACAGCATATTCAAAAGCAGAGACATTAGTTTGCCAATAAAGGTCTGTCTAGTCAAGGCTATGGTTTTTCCTGTGGTCATGTATGGATGTGAGAGTTGGACTGTGAAGAAGGCTGAGAGCCGAAGAATTGATGCTTTTGAACTCTGGTGTTGGAGAAGACTCTTGAGAGTCCCTTGGACTGCAAGAAGATCCAACCAGTCCATTCTGAAGGAGATCAGCCCTGGGATTTCTTTGGAAGGAATGATGCTAAAGCTGAAACTCCAGTCCTTTGGCCACCTCATGCGAAGAGTCGACTCATTGGAAAAGACTCTGATGCTGGGAGGGATTGGGCGCAGGAGAAGGGGACAACAGAGAATGAGATGGTTGGATGGCATCAATGACTCGATGGACATGGGTTTGGGTTGACTCTGGGAGTTGGTGATGGACAGGGAGGCCTGGAGAGCTGCAGTCCATGGGGTCGCAAAGAGTCAGACACGACTGAGTGACTGAACTGAACTGAACTGAAAATAAATCAAGGGATATGTCATCCTCCTGGGTCAGAGGACTCAGTATTGTGAAGATGTCTATTCTTCCCAAACTGATCTATAGATTCCTTGCAACCCCAATAAAAATCAAAGTGTTCATTTTTTTAAAAGAAATTGACAAGATTATTCTAAAAAGTCATTGAAATGCAAAGGGCTTAGTCTACAAAAAGCAACTTTGAAAACAAAAGGCTGGAGGATAAGCACTATCTTATTTCAGAACTCATAAATCTATAGTCATCAAGGCACTGTGGTATTGGGATGAAGGTAGGAATGTATATCAAAGGAATAAAATTAAAATTCTAGAAATAGACCCATATATATATGGGCAACTGATTTTCAACAAAGCTACAAAGGCAATTTAGCAGAAAAAGGAGTCTTTTCAACAAATGGTACTGGGACAAGTAGATAGCCATATGCACCATAAACTGTGATCGATGGGGCTTCCCAGGTGGCACTAGTGGTGAAGAATCCACCTGCCAATGCAGGAGATGCAAGAGATGCAGGATAGATCCTTGTGTAGGGAAGATTCTGTGAAGGAGAAATTGGTACCCCACTCCCATATTCTTGCCTGGGAAATCCCATGAACAGAGGAGCCTGGCAGGCTATGGTCCATTGGGGTCACAAAGCGATGGACATGACTCAGCATCTGAGTGTGAACTTTGATCCATATAATGCACTACATACAAAAGTTAACTTAAAAAGAATGAATGATGTAAACATAAAAGCTAAAACTATTTTTTAACTCTAGAAAAATTACAGTAGAAAATTCTTGTGACCTTAGGTTTTGTAAAGATTTCTTATATATGACATCAAAAGCAAGTTCAAAACCATAAATGAACAAATTGATGCACTGAATTTCCACAAAATTAAAACTTATATTCTTCTAAGAACACTGTTGAGAGAATAAAAAGACAAGCCATTGAGTGAGTGAGAGAAAATATTT
Organism: Bubalus bubalis; assembly: GCF_019923935.1. NCBI lineage: Eukaryota > Metazoa > Chordata > Mammalia > Artiodactyla > Bovidae > Bubalus > Bubalus bubalis. Next base: position 88,717,650 of record NC_059181.1, read on the forward strand.
ATAATTCACAGATCTGCTATTCAGAATTAAAAATCTCACAGAGGTCAGTAGAAAACAGACACTTCAATAAATAAGTGGACAAAATATTTGAACAGATACTTCACCTAAGATATACACCTGTCAAACAAGCACATGAAAAGATGCTCATCATAATTAGTCATTAGGAAAATATAAATGAAAACTATGAGAAATCACTACACCCCTCTGTGAAAGTCCAATCCAAAATTAAATAGAATGACCATACCAAATACTGGCAAGGTTGTGGAGGATGGAACCCTCATATCTCATACACTGCTGGTGGCAATGAAAAATGCTCTGACTACTCAGGGAAAAAGTTTAGCAGTTTCTTACATAGTTAATTTTACAACTACCATATGACCCAGCCATTGCTCTCATAAGTATTTACATAGAAAGAGAAAATATATGTCCTGGGAAAGAAATATATACAAATGTTCATAGAAGGTTTATTTCCAAGAGCCCCAAATTGGAAATAACCCAAATATCCATTAACAGGTGAATGGACAGAACAAATTGTTATATATCCAAATAATGGGATTGTTCCACATTACAGGAAAGGAAAGCTAATCTATAGTGACAAAAGTCAGTGGAAGCCTATCAATGAGGTAGGTTGAAGTAGGGATAGAGGCAGAGGAGAGCTTGGTGGGCTAGTTACCTAAGAGCACAAGGAAGCTTTTTGAGATGATAGATATGTTTATTATCTTGACTGTAGTATTAGATTCACAGGTGCATACATATATCAAAACTGAGACCATATACTTTAAATATGCACAGTATATTGCATGTTGACCATACCTTAATAAAATATTTGAAATATATTCATATATTCATAATTCTGATGCAATTAAATAAATCAGGTGAAAAATTCTTACAATTAGGCTCTTGTAGTATTAACAGATCCACATTATAGCTTATCAAATTGGTCATGCTCCATATAACCAAAATAATCATGTGCAATAAAATATACCCAACATATTAGGGTAAACTAAATGTTCATTTTTTATGAAGTACAGAAATAAAAATATTACATCCCAGGGAAATCATAATGATATTTAATAGGAATTGGTTATTTCAGGGAATGTGGCTGAGTATTATTATGTTAGGACAAACTCTAAAGTAAAAGTGCTTGTTTTTAAGTAATAAATTCTATGGCTGACATTTTATACTAGCACTTGGAAATTGTCTGTTTTTTTAAAAAACGTCATTATAAAAGGAAAAAAAAACTATTTGCAGCAGAGAACAATCTACATTATAATGTCAAATTATTAGAAAGTCCTAACTACTGCATATTTGCATACCGATATGAGAGACACAAGGGAATCACTGATTATTATTATTTATAAGGTATATTTATTTATTTAACTCTATTTACTACAAATGAATGTTAAAGACCAACTGCCTTCCCAGTTGGACAAACAATTGCTTTAAAGCACAAAAAAGGAAAAAAGGCTTCTCTCAGATGGGCCTCAAGGGTGACTGAAAAGCATGTAGCAGCTGATGGAATGTATTCCCACTTTCCAACTCTTTCCCATGAGATCAAAGTAGCTACTTTTAGGCTAGTTTGTGAACCTTACAGAGATATCCCACAACATACTTTTATTATACATATGAACTCATTTGAATCAGGCGTCATATCCAACTGAAGATGTGTAGTGTTGGGGTCTCCTGAGGACCACTGCCCTTAAACCTGCAGTAGTTTCATCAGCCACTAGGAAACTGATCTTCAGAAGCTGTCTCCTTCAGACACCTGATATGAGCAAGGCGATCAGCATGAGGGCTGCACAGGGAGAGACACATCCAGCAATCACCATGGTTTACCGGTGTAACTGTGTGCTCCGCACCGTGCTAGGCACTGGGTTATGACAATGACATTGAAACCATTGGGTAGTGATCATAAAAACCAGATGTTACAACGAGTTTCCCACCACGAACATTTTCTTCTCCTTTTCTTATCTACCCCTTAACAACAAAGTGGAAACTGAATAAAAAGTGGCCAGAATTCATAAAGACGTCCATGATCCCACAGTAACCAGAGGGCCATCGGCTTACTCATGTGTTATGACTGAACGTTCTCAGCGGTCCTGTGGGGAAAACATTCTTATCCCCATGTTACAGAGAGGAAAGCTGAGGCTCAGAGAGAGTCGCTACCTGTCTCACCTCCCGCGCTTCTGCATTTAGGAGGAAAATGGCTCCAGGACACCCCTGGAGCACTCACTGGGGCCGGGCGGGACCCCAGTTCTTTACCTACGAGACAGCGGGGCACCGAGACCCAAAATGGGAAAGCGGCCACTTGAGTGTGGATCCCTTTGTTTCCCCATACCCCAGGGCGGTCCAGCGCCCACGGCAGGAACTCACTCTCCCAACTCAGTTCCAAACTGCAGGCAAAACCTGCTCTCCTCGCCAGGCGCTTCTGTCTCCATTAAAAAGTCGTCAAGGTCGCCTTGTGACGTCACGTTTCTATGGTAACCGCCAGGCGCTGGCAGCTCCTCCACCACCTTAAATACCAATACCCTCCCACCCTCCTGCACCACTTTATCTTTAGCTTAAAGTAAAACACCTCAGCTCTTCAGGCTGCAACCGAGAAAATATACTCATTAGAGCCACTAGACTGGGACCCCGGCAACTAATAAAAATCTGTCCAGTTTGGAGGGACAAAATATGTGCTTGTGGTTAGAAATTGCGTTTGCTTTAAAGAGACTGTTGCGGTTGTCCGTCTAGTTATGGTTTTTTCAGTAGTCATGTATGGATGTGAGAGTTGGACTATAAAAAATACAGCTCCGAAGAATTGATGCTTTTGAGCTGTGGTGTTGGAGAAGACTCTTGAGAGTCCCTTGGACTGCAAGGAGATCCAACCAGTCAATCCTAAAGGAAATCATTCCTGAATATTCATTGGAAGGACTGATGCTGAAGCTGAAACTCCAATTCTTTGGCCACCTGATGCGAAGAACTGACTCATTTGAAAAGACCCTGATGCTGGGAAAGATTGAAGGCGGGAGGAGAAGGCGACGACAGAGGATGAGATGGTTGGATGGCATCACCGACTCAATGGACATGAGTTTGAGCAAGTTCCGGGAGATGGTGCTGGACAGGGAGGCCTGGCGTGCTGCGGTCCATGGGATCACAAAGAGTCGGATAAGACTGAGCGACTTAACTGAACTGAACTAAAGAGGCGGTAGGGGATTCCCTGGTGGCTCAGACGGTAAACAGTCGGCCCGCAATGCGAGAGACCTGGGTTCGATCCCTAGGTTGGGAAGATCCCCCGGAGAAGGAAATGGCAACCCACTCCAGTATTCTTGCCTGGGAAATCCCATGGACAGAGGAACCTGGCAGGCTACAGTCCATGGAGTCGCAAAGAATCGGAAAAGACTGAGCTCAATTTCACTTGCTCAATTTCACTTTCTTAAAGAGACAGTACAGGGTGGTACAAGAATCTGCCTGCAATGTAGGGGAGGGGTGGAGGGTCTCGATTCCTGTGTCAGGAATATCCCCTGGAGATGGAAATCTACTCCAATATTCTAGCATGGGAAATCCATGGACAAAGGAGCCTTTGGACAAATCCATGGACAAATGCAGGCTACAGACAATGGGGTCGCAAGAGTCGGATACGACTTAGTGATTAAACCACCACCAGGGACTTATTATCAGAACATAGAGACCCAGGGAAATACCCTAGGGATCTGGGAGATGAGTTACCCTCCTTCTGAGGGTGAACGTGTACTATCACAGTCCATGCTAAGCAGTTAGCCATCTGCAAAGAAATAAACTGTCTCTGGTCATGTGACTGAATGATGTAGATACATACAGAAAAATGTCAATGAAGAAATCTCAGAGCAATTTCAGGGAAGCAAACCTAGAACATTTAATAGGCAGAAAACTAAGTCATTTAAACCATACATTGGTTTTTCCTGAGGAATTTTTATCCTCCATTCCTGATATTTTCTTTCACCATAGAGGAACAGGCCAGACCAAACCCATGTGACCTCTCTATACATTCACTCCTCTACCTAGAGAATCATTTCCCTGATTAGTGAGGTTGGATGAACAAACAAGTTGCACAGCAGAGGCCCTCTCCTATCAAAGCTCTTGAAGCAAGCTGCCCTTATAGAGCACATGTTTGCTCTGCCCTCAGGAGTGAATCTACAAACAGATCCACAGCTCTTCTCCTCTTTTCTGACTCACTGACTCCCAAACTACTCCTATGATTTTGCTCCAAAATGGTTGAGTTTTTAAGAGGCCCTGAAAATACACTCTTTCACATCTTGACTCTAAACCAATTAGGAAATATGAAAAATAAGAAAAATACATCAACTTTGTTCCTTATAAAGCTGATAGTGTAGAATGTGCCTTAGATTTCACACGAGGCAAGTGGGCTTCATATTCATGAACCCCAGAACTGCAGAGATTTATCTACCCTGCACTGATGTACCAGGACAGTCCTAAAGGATCAGGACTGCAATGCATATCTCTCTGCGTTCTAGTGAAGGCATCCTTTGCATATTCAAGAAGAGTGGCTTCCTTGCAAGTCTATCCTTGTAGCAGGAGAAAGTGTTTCAGGACACCTTCTTTGAGAAACTCTTCTCAAAATGGGTAAACACTGCTTGTTCTGACTGTGTACTCACAAAGCCATCTTCTGAGGATATGGCTTTCTATGCATCTCAGGGAGCAGTTTGCAGCAATACCCTCTTCTTCCCTTCACAAACATGACTTGCAGCAAAGCCTTGTCTGGGCAAGGGGATTGGAAAAAATTTCTGAAATTCCAAGGGTATGATGAAAATCATACATCATGAAAATTTATCTTGGGAATCCAAAAAGGAATTGAGGAAATGTTCAAAACCTATCCCCACATATAAACCCACACACAGACTATAGCCAAAATTATGAAATCCTACCAAACCTTCAAAGATCAGCAAATCCCTGTCTTATCCAATGGTTACAAACTGTAGAAATAGAGAAATCACCAAAACCATATGGTTCAGATATCCATTTCTGTTTGACAAACACCACCAAAACAATAGCCATATTTTAATCTCTCAGGATACTGTGGGTGGTTTTCTGCTCCATGTGGAGTCTCACCTGTGGCTGTTGTCAGCTGGAGGCTCCACTAGGCTAGTACATCCAAGAAAGCTCATTCACATGGATGAGCATTGGTTCTGCTGGGGACTCAGCTGGTGCTGTTGACAAGAGCATCTTGGTTCTCCTCCTGATCACTCCATTTGTAGGGTTACTGGATTATACTTAAACCATTTAAATTTGAATTTAAAATAACAAATATTTTTAGTGTAGATTTTTTGCATGAAATATTTCTTTCTTCATCTGAAGTTCAAGTACAACTGGGCATCCTGTGTGTTTACTTGCTAAATCTGGCAACCCTAGCAAAGAAGCATGGGAATCTATAATTATGTTTAAGGACACATCTTCTGAGGTGACTCTTCCACTGGGACTTGTCTGGGGAAAATGAAGAGATCCTATATGGGAGTAAAGACAAAAGCTGCTAATGACTGATGCTGGTAGAATGAAGGGGAAATGGACAATGCCATACACTATTGGTGCCAAATGGGCGTATGTATTTCTTAAGGCCCATGTCATTATGCCTGAATAAGTTGAATGGCTTTTGATACAGAAGCCCTATTTCCACCAACAAGGGAAATTAATATGAGGGTTTAGAAAAAGATCCCCAAGGTGATTCTGACCTGCAATCTGGGTAAGGGACCCTGACTGAAGGGGCAGGTCGGGACCACATAAGTTCTCTAATCAACAAAGGAAAGAGCTACTACTATTTATGAGGCAGATTGTTTAGAGGGGCCCAGATCTAGGTTCTTCATGTTAGTGACTGGATTTCATATCACAACATCCCCACTAGTGAGGCGTCATTATCATCTCTTTGTGGATGTGTGTGACTCCAAAGCATGTGCTCCTGAGGACAGAGAAAAATGGACAAGAAGTTGCTCCCCATGCCAATTGCAAGAGCCAGGATTGGGACCTGGCAGCCTGGGCACCTTTGGTTGCTGGTGGCAGAGCTTTAGCAAAGGTATCAGGACATGTACTTCCAAGGTGGTTAATCTTTGTTCTCCTTTGTGCTTACCTCGCTGCAGCAGGAAGCCAGGCCTTGGGCTCCTGCCCCTGCTGCATGGGAGATTTATAACAGAGCGGGAAGCAGAAGTTGTTTGAAGCCAGTGTTTCTTCTGTCCTTTGTGAAAACTTATGGAAATGACTGGGCTTCCCTGGTGGCTCAGCCAGTAATGAATCCACCTGCAATGCAAGAGACACAGGAGATGCAGGTTTGATCCCTGGGTCAGGAAGATCCCCTGGAGGAGGCCATGGCAACCCACTCCAGTATTCTTGCTTGGATAATCCCTTCGATAGAGCAGCCTGGCAGGCTACCTGGTTGGGAGAACGGACATCTCAGGTAATAGAGAAGGAAGTGAGATTTCGCCCAGAGAGAGATGAGGTTGGAGGTCTACAGGTCCCTCCAAGTGTAGGGACTTGAGCATGGCTCCACATCAATGCTTGAAGTGGTTCCATGGATGGTCCATCGAGGCCTGGCATCTGATCATGACATTTTTGAATGTGGATCGTGGGATCGATGTAGGAGGAATGGGATTCCAGCTTTTGCCCTAATCACAATATACCATGCATTCTCAACAGATGACACCATGCCCAAGGGATCAAAGATGGGTTCTTGAGGGTCAGATTTCCTAGATATTGCAATGGCTTGTGAGGGAATTCCTTGGAAGTCCGACAGTGGTTAGGACTTTGCACTCTTACTGCTGAGGGCCTGGGTTCCATCCCTGGTCAGGGGACTAAAATCCCACAAACTGTGTGGTGCGGACCAAAAAACAAAACAAAACCCACAATGGTCTGTGAACCTCCAAAGGACCACAGCCACAGTACACAAACAGATCAACTACATCTGGAGTATTAAAAATTTCACATTCTGCTGGGGAGTCAGGTTGGAGGTGATTAGGTAAAAAAATGTCTGAAAAGGCTACTGAAAAAGAAAATTGACAAACACTGCATATACACAGTGACCTCTTATGTAGGTGATAGGCTACCAGGAATTAAGGACAGGTCATTTTTTTTTTCACTTTATTTATTTATTGTTTTTTTGGAGGCTTATTACCATACAACTTGTATTGGTTTTGTCATACACTGACGTGAATCCACCACGGGTGTACATGTGTTCCCCATCCTGAACCCCCCTCCCACTTCCCACCCCATCCCATCCCTCTGGGTCATCCCAGTGCACCAGCCCCGAGCACCCTGTATCATGCATCGAACCTGGACTGGTGATCCGTTTCACATATAATATACATGTTTCAATGCCATTCTCCCAAACCATCCCACTCTCTCCCTCTCCCATAGAGTCCAAAGGACTGTTCTATACATCTGTGTCTCTTTTGCTGTCTTGCATACAGGGTTATCGAAGGGACAGGTCATTTAAAATTCCCAGTAGGACAACTGCTCTTGGTGATGGTGATGATGATGGTAATGATGATTGATGATGATGAAAGCAATGAAATCCTACCCCTAGGGTCAAGAGAATTGAGTATGGGGGTTATGTGAATTAACAACAGATGTTTCCCCTATGAAACATGATATGGAGGGTAAAGAAAATTAATATTTATAAAATTAATGTAGACAAGTGGTACTCTAAATTGTATTTCCTTTCAACTTAACACTTATTCAGTTACCTGTTTAATCCTATACTTCAGATAAGGGTAAGAAGTTAGGAGAGGTGAAGTAAACCACGGAAACTGCTTTGAATGCCTGCACAGTACTTAAGCTTGAAATAACCCTAAAACTTTTCCCATTATATCCTGAAGCTACCAGGGCTCTAAATGCTCTAATCTCGCTGAACACTGGCATTCAGTGCTGCCCAAATTATTGCTTGATTGGACATGAGTTTGAGTGAACTCCAGGAGTTGGTGATGGACAGGGAGGCCAGGCGTGCTGTGATTCATGGTGTCACAAAGAGTCGGACACGACTGAGCGACTGAACTGATATTGCTTTTTAATTGAAGTATAGTTGATTTACAATGTGTTAGTTTCTAGTATAGAGCAAAGTGATTCAGTTATACATATATATACATATATCCTTTTAAATATTCTTTTTCATTATGATTTACTATAAGATATTGAATATAGTTCCCTGTGTTATACAGTAGGACTTTGTTGTATAGATGTTAGTGTGTATCTGCTAATTCCCAACTCCTAATTTATCCCTCCCTGCTCCCCTTTCCCCCATTGGTAACCGTAAGAGTGTTTTCTATGTCTGTGAGTCTGTATCTGTTTTGTAAATAAGTTCACTTATATATTTTAGATTCCACATATAAGTGATATCATATGATATTTGCCTTTCTCTTTCTGACTTACTTTGCTTAGTATGATAATCTCTAGGTTCATCTATGCTGCTGCAAATGGCATTAATTTTATTCTTTTTTATGGCCAAATAATATTCTTATCTATATATAGGAATATTATATATATCCTCTTTATCCATTCATCTGCTGATGGATGTTTAGGCTGCTTCCAAGTCTTGGCTACTGTAAAAAGTGCTGCTATTAATATTGGGATGCATGTATCTTTTCAAATTAGAGTTTTTTTCAGATATATGCCCAGGAGTGGAGTTGCTTAATAATATGGCAACTCTATTATTAGTTTTTTAAAGAGATTCCAGTATGTCAGCAAATTTGGAAAACTCCTTAGAAGGAAAGTTATGGCAAATCTAGACAGCATATTAAAAAGCACAGACATCACTTTGCCGACAAAGGTCCATATAGTCAGATCTATGTTAGACTACATCAGTAGTCATGTACAGATGTGAAAGTTGGACCATAAAGAAGGCTGAACACCAAAGAATTGATGCTTTCAAATTGTGGTGCTGGAGAAGACTCTTGAGAGTCCCTTGGACTGCAAGGAGATCAAACCAGTAAACCTTAAAGGAAACCAACCCTGAATATTCATTGAAAGGACTGTTGCTGAAGCTGAAGCTCCAATACTTTGGCTACCTGATATGGAGAGTCGACTCATTATAAAAGACCCTGATGCTGGGAAAGATTGAAAGCAAAAGGAGAAGGGGGTAACAGAGGATAAGATGGTTGAATGGCATCACCAATGCAATGGACATGAGTTTGAGCAAACTCCAGGAAATAGTGGAAGACAGAGGAATCTGGCATGCTGCAGTCCATGGGGTCACAAAGAGTGGGAAATGCCTTAGCGACTGAACAAATAGCTTTTCTTTTAAATTATTTCCTGTCAAGCAGATTAATGCAGAGAAACAGTTTCTATAAGCTTCTGACAGGTCCAAACACTCAAAGGCTGATACCATGTCTGATAGACCAAACACTAGAGTGAGATTTGGAAGATCACCTGGGTCCTGGTGTCGGTTCTTACCCAGTAGCTATGTGACCTTGGGTAATGCCCTTTACCTCTCTGTGAAGATCCCATCTGGGAAAAGACATTGTGTTCCTAAATGGGATAGAATTCACTATGCCAGTTGAATTATTTTAGCAAGAGCAATAACTATGAGTCTTATGATTTCTTACAACAAAATTCCCAGTGGTGTATGACAAAATATCTAGTCAAACATCATGTCTTCCCAAAGTTATATGGTCCCCACCTAACTCCAATTCCCAAGAGCTGACATTTTTCACACTTACCTCTGTGTAAGGAACATTTTTAAGGAAGACTTAGTTGCATCATAGACAGGTTTCCAGATTTCAGAAGAATTCTAGGGCACTAGCAGAGGTGGTGAGCAGCAGGACTCTCCATATCAGGTGGCCAAAGTATTGGAGCTTCAGCTTCAGCAACAGTCCTTTCAATGAATATTCAGGGTTGGTTTCCTTTAAGGTTTACTGGTTTGATCTCCTTGCAGTCCAAGGGACTCTCAAGAGTCTTCTCCAGCACCACAATTTGAAAGCATCAATTCTTTGGTGTTCAGCCTTCTTTATGGTCCAACTTTCACATCTGTACATGACTACTGATGTAGTCTAACATAGATCTGACTATATGGACCTTTGTCGGCAAAGTGATGTCTGTGCTTTTTAATATGCTGTCTAGATTTGCCATAACTTTCCTTCTAAGGAGCAAGCATCTTTTAATTTCATGGCTGCAGTCACCATCTGCAGTAATTTTGGAGCCCAAGAAAATAAAATCTGCCACTGTTTCCACTTTTCCCCCATCTACTTGCCATGAAGTGATAGGCCTGGATGCCATGATCTTAGCTTTTTGAATGTTGAGTTTTGAGCAAGCTGTTCACTCTCCTCTTTAGCCTTCATCAAGAGGCTCTTTAGTTCTTCTTCACTTTCTGCCATTAGAGTGGTATCATCTGCCTGTCTGAGGTTATTGGTATTTCTCCTGGCAATCTTGATTCCAGCTTGTGCTTAATCCAGCCTGGCATTTCATGTGATGTTCTCTGCATAGAATTTAAATAAGCAGGATGACAATACACAGCCTTGTTGTACTCCTTTCCCAATTTGGAATCAGCCCGTTCTTCCAAGTCCAGTTCTGACTTGCTTCTTGACCCAAATACAGGTTTCTCAGGAGACAGGTATGTGGTCTGGTATTCCCATCTCTTTAAGAATTTTCCACAGTTTGTTGTGATCCACACAGTCAAAGGCTTTAGGGTAGTCAAAGAACCAGAAGTAGATGTTTTTCTGGAACTCCCTTGCTTACTCCATGATTCAACAAATAATAAATAAAATAATAAAAATAAATAAAAGCTAATACAGTGTTAATTTCTTTGACCCATCTCAGCCTCCACTTGGGGAATTAATCCAAATTAAAATACATAAGCATAAAATGCATAATGTTTTTCCCTTAATAAACTCCAACAGCTGGGAATGTCACACATCAGATTGAGTTCCAGGGTCTGCTTCTGCTTTTCCCTCTCCCTAAATTCTTTCTTGTGACCACAAATCTGCCCCCATTTGTGACTTCACTGCTAAGTGTTTTTGTAGGCAGGAGAGAGAGGATTTACAATGGAAGTATCAGTGTTATATTTGTGATGTTTACCCCATGTTGTTTGTGTTTGTAGTTTGCTTATTTTCATGTCTGTATTATAACGCATTATAGGATTATAACACTCTTTTTTGCTTGATGGACATTTGCATTGCTATAAGTTTTAAGCTTACTAATCAGTCTTCTTCATATCTTTTGGTGGACACAAGGACATATTTCTGTGGAAATACACCAAGACTGCAACTGCTGAGTCAAAATGTACATGACTGTTTAGCCTTAGTAGACGTTGTTTTCCAAAGTGGCTATATCAATTTATACTTCCACCTAGAGTACATATGTGGGTTCCAGTTACTCTCTGTCCTTGCCAATGCTTGACTGTCAGTCTTTTTTTTTTTTTTAGAAATGGATTCTTTTTTAAAAATAATCTATTTTTGGCTCTGCCGGGTCTCTTTTGCTATGAGCGGGCTTTCTCCAGTTGTGACGAGCAGGGAGCACTCTCTAGTTGCAGTATGAGGGCTTCTCATTGCAGTGGCCCCCAATTTCTGTGGAAAGGGCATGCAGGCTCAGTAGCTGTGGCCCACAGGCTTAGTTGCTCCAAGGTATATGGGATCTTCCCAGACCAGGGATCAAACCTGCATTCTCTGCATTGGCAGGTGGATTTTTAACAACTAGACCACCAGGGAAGTCCACTGCCAGTCTTTTGACTGCTATCCATTCTCCCATTTGACAGATGGATGGGCAAACCAACTGGGCCTAAAAGAAGTTAAATTTATATTTTTTTAAGTTCCAAGTCTGAATTCTAGGCTCTTCCTAATAGGCCATCAACTTTTGCTGCATGGGTTTTCAATACTCAAGAATTAGTCATTTCAAAAATACGTGGAATGATTTTTTGTAAGATTAAAATTGTATTAAAGTTACCCTCTTAAATGAATGAAATGTTACCTGAAATTTACCCTGAAATGCATGAATATTAGTACTTAATCAACATCATATCTTAATAGTATGGTTGTGGTGGTGGTGGAGGTTTAGTTGTTCCCTTTGGTCTAGGACCTGGGTTGACAAAATGTCTTTGTAAAGGACCAGATAGTAAATATTTTAGGCTTTGTGCACTATCTATTATCAAACCTGGTATTTTCATATCCTTTATATTGTTCTGGTTACTATTGGTGCATAACAAATTACTCCAAAAATTAAAAGATTAAAATAATCATTTATATTCAGAAAGTATTCAGCTGCTAGGTTCCTTATTATTGTTATTCCACTATTATTTTCTTCCAGTTTTGCTGAGATATAATTGACATATGATACTGTATAAGTTTCAGATGGTAAAGAATCTTCCTGTAACATAAGAGACTTGGGTTTGATACCTGGGTCGGAAGGGAAGATTCTCTGTTGAAGGAAATGGCAATCCACTCCAGTATTCTTGCCTGGAGAATCCTGTGGACAGAGGAGCCTGGTGGGTTGCTGTCCATGGGGTCACAGAGTCAGACACGACTGAAGTGACTTAGCATAGCATGCATCATCTTAAGTAGATACAAAATCAAAGAAATAGAAAAAAATTTTTGTGATGAGAATTCAAGATTTACTCTCTTATTATTCATGTATAACATATGGCAGTGTTAAATATATTATCTTGTACATTACATCCCTACTATTATTTATCTTGGGCTTCCCTGGTGGCTTAATGATAAAGAATTCACCTGCCAATGCAGGAGACAAGAAACACAGGTTGGATCCCTGGGTTGGGAAGATCCCCTGGAGAAGGAAATGGCAACCCACTCCAGTATTCTTGCCTGGGAAATCCCATGGACAGAGGAGCCTGGTGGGTTACAGTCTGTGGGGTCAAAAAAAAAGTCAGACATGACTTAGAGACTAAACAACAACAGCTTACGTATCTTCTCATTGGAAGTTGTACCTTTTGTCTGCCTTCATCCAATTCTCTTTCACCCTTCCCCACTCTGATAACCACAAATCTGATCTCTTTTTCTTTATTTGTTTTTGAAGTTTAATTGACCTACAACACTAAGTTAGTTCCTGTTATACAACATAATGCTTTGGAATTTCTAAACATTTCAAAATGACCACTGCAATAAGTCAAGTCACAATATGTCACCATATTAATATATTGCATAGTTTCGATTATATTCCACACTGCATATTTCATACTGGTGACATTTATTTTGCAACATGAAGTTTGTACTTCTTTATCTCTCTCTCCTCCCCCAACTCCCCTCTCCTTTGGCAACCACCTGTTTGTCCTCTGTATATGTAACTGTTTCTGTTTTGTTATGTTTATTCATTTGTTTTGGTTTTTAGATTCCACATATAAGTGAAATCATACAGCATTTGTCTTTGATTTATTTAATTCAGCATAATACCACCTAGATCAAATCAGGTTGCTATAAATGGTAAGAATTCATTCTTTTTATGGCTGAGTAATATTCCATTATATATCACATCTTCTTTATCCATTCATTCATTGATGGGCACTTTGGTTGCCTCCCTATCTTGCCTGTTGTAAAGAATGCTGCAATGAACATATGGGTGCATATATTTTTTCTACTTGATGTTTTTGTTTTCTTCAGATAAATACCCAGAAGTGGAATTGCTGGATCATATGGCAATTCTATTTTTAATTTTTTAAGGAATCTCTACAGTGTTTTCCATAGTGGATGCATGCTCAGTTGTGTCTGACTCTTTGGGACCTCAGGGACTGTAGCCCACCAGGCAAGAATACTGGAGTGAGTTGCCATTTCCTCCTTCACGGGATCTTCCTGACCCAGAGACTGAATCCACATCTCCTGCATCTCTTGCATTGGCAGGCAAATTATTTACCACTGAGCCACCTGGGAAGCCCTTTTCATCGTGGCTGCACCAATTTACATCCCCACCAACAGTGCATGAGGGCTCCCTTTTCTTCACATCCTCGCCAACACTTACTATTTGTTGTCTTTTTAATAATAGCCATTCTGACAGGTGAGATGATACCTCATTGTTGTTTTGATTTGTAATTCTCTGATGATTAGTGAGATTAAGTATTTTTTTCATGTGCCTGTTAGCATGTATCAGCTCTTTATTCCATTTTTACTGAAAGATAGTATACCATTATTATACCACATTTTTTTATCCATTCATCAGATCATGAACATTAGGGATATTTCCACTTTTTAATTATTATGAGTAATGCTGCCAAGGACATTTGCATATAGGTTTTTGTGTGATATTTTTCCATTTATCTTGGATCTAGAAGTGGAATTGTCAAATCATATGATAACTTAATGTTTAACATTTTGAGAAACTGCCGGACAGCCTGTTTTCTACAGTGGTACATCATTTCCCATTCCCACCATCATTGCGTGATGGTTCTAATTTCTCCAAATGCTTGTTATTATCTGCCTTTTCATTATATCACTACTAGTGGATATGAAGTGGTATCTCATTGTGGTTTTGATTTGCATTACCCTGGCAGCTAATAATGTTGAACATCATGCTTATTGGTTTTCTATACATTTTCTTTGCTGAAATATCTATTCAGATCTCTCACCATTTTGATTCATTTATTTATTCATTGCACCATGAGGCTTGTGGGATCTAAGTTCCAACCAGGGACTGAACCCATGACCTTGGCAGTGAAAGTGCACACAGTACTAACTACTGGACAACCAGGGAATTCCCTGCCTATTTTTAATTGAATTGTAAGTTCTCTTTGTATATTCTATATGTAAATCCCTTATCAGGCATATTACTTTCAAAAAGTTTCTCTTCTGTGGGTTGTGTTTTCACTTTATTAATTGTGTTGTTTAAATTTAAAAGTTTTCCATTTTGGTGATGCCCCGTTTTTCTATATTTCTTTTATTGCTTGAACTTTTAGTGTCATATTGAGGAAATCATTGCTTAATCCAAGATCATGAAGAATTACACCTTTATTTTTTCCTCAGAGTTCAATAGTTTTAGCTTTTATATTTAGGACTTCATTTAAGTTCTATATATGGTGTGGTGTGGGAGTCCAAATTCGTTTTTTGCATGTGGCTATCTAGTTGTCTCACCATCATTGCTAAAAAGACTCTTCTTTAAGCACTAAATTTTCTTGGCATTCTGGTTGAAAACCAATTGATTGTAAATCTGAGGCTTTATTTCTGTATTCTCAGTTCTGTTGGTCTGTATGCCCTTCTGCCAGTCCACACTGTCTTGATTCCTGTAGCTCTATGGTAAGTTTTGAAATCTGAAAGTGTGAGACCTCAAACTTTATCCTTCTCTTTCAAGATTATTTTTGTCTATTCTGAGTTCATTGCATTTCTGTATGAATTTTGGGATCAGCTTGTCAAAATCTGAAGAGAAACCATCTGAGATTTTGATAGAAGTTGTGTTGAGTCTGCAGATCAATTTAGGAAATATTGCCCATGTTGATGATACGAAGTCTACCAGTCTATGAAACATAGGATATCTTTCCATTTATTTATGTATTTTTAAATTTTGTTTAACAGTGTTTTATAGTTTTCAGTATACAATTCTTGGACTTTCAAAATTTATTTCTAAGTATTTTATTCTTTTTGATGATATTTTAAATGGAAATGCTACTTTTCTTTCCTCTTTGAATTATTCATTGCTAGCATATAGAAACACTCAATTTTCATGTATTGATCTTGTATTTCTGCCACATTGCTGAACTCTTTCATTTTCATAGTTCTTTAGTGAATTTCTTGGGATTTTCCATATGTGTGATCATATAATTTGTAAATAGAGATAGTTTTTACTTCTTCCCTCCCAATCTAGAAACTTCTCATTTTATTTTTCTTGCCTACTCTGAAAAGAATTTGAGTGTTTGTCATAAAATAAGGCTCTTCATTTTCTTTAACTATTTAAATAATCATACAAATTTACTTTCCATAATAACCTATACCTTACTACTGAATAGAAATGCTTCTTTATCATATACTAAAAACTTTTATACTTGGAGATGTTTTATTCCTCTTACTATCTTTATTTCAGTACTACAGTGAGTTAAGCTTGTAGCTTTATAAATCATTCTGCTTCACTGAAGTATGAGTTTTTCCATCAAGTATAAATGAAATCCACACCATATAACATAAGGTAACAAGCACAGTGCCTGGCACATAGGTGGTATTCTCTAGAGCAAGGGTCCCCAACCCCCTGGGCCATGGACCAGTACTGGCCCGTGGCCTGTTAGGAATGGGCCGAACAGCAGGGGGTGAATAGCAGGCGAGTGAGGGAATCTTCATTTGTACCTACAGCTGCTCCCCATAGCTCACATTACCACCTGAGCTCCACCTCCAGTTAGGTCAGTGGCGGCAGTAGATTCTCCCAGGAGCACAAACCCTACTGTGAACTGTGCATGAGAGGGATCTAGGTTGTGCCCTCCTTATGAGATTCATCCCCAAACCATCCCCAGTCAGGGTCCATGGAAAAATTATCTTCCACAAAACCAGTCCCTGTTGCCAAAAAGGCTGGGGATGGCTGCTCCACAGGTCAATACCACATCCTGTGGTTATCCTTTGGGTCACACCATCCACAGTAATTTTGGGTTATGGATAGTTAATTATTTTTACTGCATTTTGAGCACCCAACATAAAAGGATTATTTTTCTAACCAAATGTCCAAAGATAACCAGGGTAAACAAATATACTAAGATTATGTAACCCTGGTTTGATTTCTGGGTGGGGAAGATCTCCTGGAGAAGGGATAGGCAACTATATCTGTACTGATGGACAATTGTGATGTTCCCTTTTTCCCCATTGTAAACAAAGCCTACAGAATCACTACTGTAGCCCCAATTCCAGCAAAGGATAAATGCATAATAAATAATTGGTATGGGAATTTAAAAAACATATTAAAACACAAGATTCTGTTTTAGCATTTTATTAATTATCTCCATGGGTAAATATTTGAGTTGGAATTGCTGAACCAAAATATCAAATATTTTTATTTTTAAACAATTTACAAAATTGCCCTGCAGAAAATTTTTACCAGTATACTCTACAAGAGCAGGGAGGGGTCGTCAGTGGTAGAGGATAGCAGCAGGAGTTTGGGGTTAGTAGATGCAAACTGATATATAGAATGGATAAACAAGGTGCTATTGTATAGCACAGGGATCTATATTCAATACCCTGTGATAAACCATAATGGAAAAGTATAAAAAGAAGAATGTATATGTATACATAACTGAGTCACTGGTGTACAGCAACAATTAACACAACGTTTAATGCAAATATACTTCAATAAAAAAATTAAAAAAAAGAGCAGGAAGAAATGCGTGTGTCCCCAATCTCTTACATTTTCATGTAATCAAATCCATCAGTTCTGTTCTTAATTGTTCAACTTTCAGTTATTGTGTTTTTAAAGACCTTCTACACGAAAAGCTTATGTAGAAGCAGAAGCTAGTTATTCAGAGCTTGTTATAACAAGGGAGTTAGCCACCCTAACTTGTGTTTGGCAGAGACTTAAAGACAGGCAGGGCAATGGGAAAACTTTAGAGTGAAAAAAAGGAAGACCATCTTTTCTCTGATTGGAAGTTGTTGGCAGTGAAATGCTGGTGAGCCAGAGGTATTTTATGTGATTGGTTTGGGGAGCATATTTAGATTTCTCTAGTTAGTGGCAGGGCAAAAATAGGAAGGCTGGTAGTCATTGATCAAGTCCAGAAGACTGCTGTAGAGGCTGTGGTTTGGCTTGTGCAGCTGCTTGCTACAGAGGTTGTGGGTTGCAATTCTATTGTCATCTGGTCATCGTCCGTTGTGTATTCATTCTCTCACTTAAAAATAAAAATCATTCTTTCTTTCATTTTGTTTCAAATATAAAATCATTTTCAGATCTAAATAATTCATTAGAAAACTTATGTTTTGCTACCAGGAAAAAGGGACAATTTCACTTTGACGGTAACATTTTTTTCCTAAAAGTGCAATATTCTACTCTTTGTACAATATTAAAGTTCACAGTCATAGGATTTCATTTATACGTCTACGTTCTTTCAATGGAATTTAAGAGCAAAGTTAGACTCCTCCCCCAGACTGCCCAACCCATTAAAAAAAAAAAAAAAAAAGCCTCTGAGGTTTGGTTTTGTTTTGTTTTGTTTTGTTTTGGTGGCGCCAGGCAGCATGTGGGATCTTAGTTCTCCCACCGCGGATAGAACCCGTGCCCGCTGCAGTGGAAGCGCGGAGTGCTAACCACTGGACTGCCAAGTAAGTCCCCACCTCTGGTTTTTACTAAAATTATTTCTTTGACCAACTTCTCAAGAAGAGGAAAAGGACAAAAGGGCCCAGAGAGGTTAATAGACACCTGCCCGAGGGAGGCGGTGGGCGGCTAGCAGACGCCGGTTGGTGGGCGGGGTGCGGAGGCGGAGCTCGGGTGACGCGACGCTCACGTGACCGTTGGGCCCAGAAGTGGGCACTGGTCCGGGTACTGGCCCTCCCTCGGTGTTGTCGGACCCGGAGCCATCTGCGAGCCCCTGGTTGTTGCTCCTGATTTTTTCAGGTCAGTGTGAGGGTTCTCGTCGCTGCCTGTGGGACACCGGAATGGGGGAGGAACGGGCGCGGAAAGGAGAAAGGTTGGGGATGGGGTTCTGGTCGAGGGGAGCTGGCCAGACTGTAGCTAGAGATGGCGGTGGGATAACGGCTAAGGGGGAGCAAGCGGCCATTGGGCGGAGGGAGGGGAAGGCGGACACCCCAAGTACCCATTCCCCTTTCTCTACACATCCTCTTCTCTGCCCTCCGTCCATTTTGGAGCCGGAGATTGTGAGCTAGGGGGCGCCCCAGCAGTGAGGCAGTGGAAATAAATCCCCTCTGCCACTCTGCGTAGAGTAGAAAGTTGACCTCAAGGGTGGAGAGGCGAGTTGCCTTTGGGAGAGAAGGACGCAGAGATCCAAAATTAGTTTGGAAAACATCCTGGTCTGGCGCCCGAGGCGTGAAAAGAAATGGCGGCTGGGGTGCAGGGGGCGGAGTAGGGGGTGGGGGAGGGAAACGGTGGGTGAGGAGGGCAGGGATTCTGGAAAGGGACCCGATTCCCTGTGCATCCACCGATGCCCATCCCCGGTTTCCTGTCTGTCTGCAGGTCTACGTGTCTGTTGTTCCCAGCGCTCTACTGGGCTATAGAAAGAGGAGGAACCTGTCCAGAATCCCCGCAGGTCAGTGAAGGAAGAGGGCACTGGACAGGGACCCAGAGGGGTGGGGAGTGTGGAGGGACCGCCCGCGAAGAATTGGGGGGCCTCACTGCCCACTTCCCAACACATTTACACACTGCCGCGCTGAGCAAGCATAAGGAAAAATGGCAGGGCCTGCCAGGGAAGCGTTGTCTCACGTGTGCACGAGGAATGGTGAGGTACAGGGTGGGCAAAAGGCACTCTCGGAGGGCCAGGCCAGGTCAGGAGATCCCTGACAAACGGCAAGAAATGACAACTACTATCTGGACCTGCATTTCACCCCCAAAACCTCAGTCTCTCTTGTCTCCTCTTTGTCTTCTCTTCCCCCGCCCCACTCCCAGGACAGGAAAAGGAGGGGACACTCAACATGGAAAAACTCTGCAGTGAAAATGAAGCAAAGCCTGAGAACCAAGGCAAGATGGAAAACAAAGAACAGCCACTGGATGCAGGAAAACCAGGAGCAGCTTGTACTAAGGAAGACAAGGAAATGTTAGAAAACAAGGGAAGGACAGATCACAAGGGAAAGACAGATGAGGAAGTATTAAAGGTTAAGGAAAGGCCAGAGAATGAGACAAAGCCAAAAGAAGAAAACCCAGAGAGCCAAGGAAAGCCAGTGAGTGAGGAAAAAGCAAAAGAAAGTAAAGCAGAGAGTGAGGGCAAGCCAGAGAGCGAGGGAAAGCCAGTGAGTGAGGGAAAACCAAAAGAAGACAAGGCAGCCAGGGATCCAAGGGAACCCAGGGCTGGCGGGAAGCGCCCAGCTGGGGAGGATGTACCCAGGAAGGCCAAAAGAAAAACCAACAAGGGGCTGGCTCAGTGTCTCAAGGAATACAAGGAGGCCATACATGATATGCATTTGAGCAATGAAGAGATGATAAGAGAATTTGATGAGATGGCCAGGGTAGAGGATGAGGTGAAGAAAACCAGACAGAAATTGGGGGGGTTTATGTGGATGCAAAAAAGTTTACAGGACCCCTTCCACCCAAGGGGCCCAAGGGAACTCAGGGGTGGCTGCAGGGCCCCGCAGAGGGGCTTTGAAGACATTCCTTTTGTGTAGTGCATCTGGCAGGCATTTACCAGGCCTTGTGTTTTATTTAACCTTATGCTAATCCTATACTTTAGGTGTCGCTCTGATTATTCAACTGCAGCCCTCTGTTTCAGTAGCAGATTTTCATCCATTGCATGGAAAAATGTTTATGGTGCATTGTAAAATTAAAAACAAAAATAGTTTTCAGAACCATATATATGGCATCAGTCCATTTTTGTAAAACTACAAAGATACTTTACTAGTGATCCATGTACAG
Organism: Bubalus bubalis; assembly: GCF_019923935.1. Classification (NCBI taxonomy): domain Eukaryota; kingdom Metazoa; phylum Chordata; class Mammalia; order Artiodactyla; family Bovidae; genus Bubalus; species Bubalus bubalis. The sequence goes on from NC_059181.1 coordinate 88,738,077, forward strand.
GAAAAACTGAAAACTGTCTACTAAAAAATCAGCAGCGGTTATCTGTGGGTGATTTTTTTTCTGTTTTTTGTTCATCTGTTTATATTCTCTTAAAAAAACACAGATTACTTTTTATCATAGCAATAATGAAAGATAAAAAATATGAAAGCAATATCAGGCAATCAAGTACTATTCAGTGAAGTGCCTTCTGAAGGCAATGGAGACAAATAAAATTTGTGTTGCCAGGATGTGAACTGAGTAAAAGTCACATTACCTCTGGGACTCAAAGGTGCAAGAATCAACTTGGCAGTTATTACAGATTTATTTTTGTAAGGGAGACCCTTGGCATCAGTGAATTGGGGATAAAACTTGCCTTCTAGGGCTGTGGAGAATACTCAATAAGATGCTGAGTATGTGAGCTGGTTCCCACCCTCTCCCCTGCACTAGCAGGGCCAGAGCCCCAGCAGATGTTTTGGAGAGGGCTGAGGAGGTTTCAAGTGTGTGCAGGAATAAGTCCGGACAGCTGTGAGGTGGGTGGCCCTCTCCAGCTGGGGTAATGTCATGACTCTTGGCTGGTATGCCTCTGCTTGTGGATACTGTACCCTCCTAAGGCTCCCACCACTGCCGATGGGCTGGAGACCATGATGGCCTAAAGCAACACCGTGTCACAACTGAAAGGTGGAGAATTCTCTACAGTAGAGTTCCCCTAACTCACCTGGGTAGCACCTGGTTGTCACTTGGGTCTTGCTATTTATAAAGTTCTTATAAAACATACCTTTCTAAGTATTTTGTTGGTTTGTGTGTGTTTCTGTGTACAGCCATCTGCACTGGATTTAGATACTGGAGATTGAGCCAGGAGAAAAATCTGTGACCAGATGCTGTGCTATTCTCACCTGTTAATCTCATGTCTGCTGACGCTTTTTTCTTAGAAGTTGTCTCCTAGGAAATTCCTGTTAAACCCTGGCTTATCATTACAGCAGACCCATCTACCTATGTGATTTTTTTTCCCTGTCTCTTCATTAGCCTTTTATTTGCTTATAGTGTTTCTTTAAATAAACGTTTAGGCCAGTTGTAGATTTACAGAATTATTACAATGATGCAGTTTCCATATACCCCATACCTGTTATTAACATCTTTTTAGCTTGAAGCGTTCATCACAATGAACCAATGTTGATAAATTATCATTAACCAAGATACATACTTTATTCAGAGTACCTCAGTTTTTCCCTAATGTCTTTTTTCTGTCCCAGGATCCCATCCAGGTTTTCATCTTACAATTAGTCATCATGTCTCCTTAGGCTCCTCTTGGCTGTGACAATTTCTCACACTTTCCCTGTTTCTTATGCCTTGACACTCTTGAGAAGCACTGGTCTGGTACTTTGATTAGTGTACTGCAGTTTCAGTTTGCTTGATTTTTCTCTTATGGTTAGACAGGTGTTAAGTGCTTTTTTGGGAAGAGGATCACACAGGCAAAATGGAATCATATAAAGGGTACATACTATCAATATTATCACTGTTTATGTTAATGTTGGTCACCTGGCTGAAGTAGTGTTCTCAGGATTCTACATGGTAAAGTTACTGTTTTATTTCTCCCTTTCTAGACTATACTCATTGGAAGAAAATCACTCTGCACAGTCTACACTTAAAAGACTGCAGTGTTATGTTCAATCTTGTTGAAGATGGAGTATCTCCAACATTTATTTGGAATTCTGCATATTTGATTTCTCCCCATTTATTTAATATACTTTGGACTATAATACTACTACATATATTTTCATTGCTCAAATTTTTCCACTTTTGGCCATTAGAAGTTCTTTCAGTTGGCTCTTCCATCTACTTAACATACCCCCATCATTGTGTACATGTGTGTGTTTTTATAAAACTTTGGTGCTATAAAATGGTCTAGTCATGTCTTGCATATTTCCTGCCCAAATCCTAGAATCAACCATTTCTCCAAGGGATCCTGGTACCTTTGGTTTGTACTAAAAACCAAGATTTAGGTGTTAAGTGTACACCCTACCATTTGGATATCATTGCTTCTAGGCCCTTTCAGTTGATAAAGAAGATATATATGCATCTCTTTCTGTCTCTCTCTCTCTCTCTCTCTCTCTATATATATATGTATATATATACATCTTTATATGTTTTAAAATATATATAGAGAAAATTTTGTCTTTAATCTTAACAGACTCTACTCATTTCCAAAGTTACCTGTATCGGTGCCTTATTCTTCCATCCCTTTCAGTGAAGTTGTTTCATGCATTTGTGATATACTTAGAGTCTTTTGTCACATTCTGTGTTGTGGGAATGTTGTTATAAATGCACTTTTAAATATCAAATTCCAGTTGTTCATTGCTGGTATATAGGAAAGCAATTAAATTTATATATTAACTTACATCCTGTGATCTTGTGACCAGGAGTTTGTCAATGCTTTGGCATTTTCTACATAGACCGTCATGTCGTCTGCAAATAGAGATAAATTTATTTCCTCAGTTCTAATCTGCACACTTTTTATTTCCTTTTTTGTCTTAATGCACTAGCTAGGACTTCCAGTATGATATTCAATAAGAGCAATGAGAAAGGACCTCCTTGCCCTGTTCCTGAGGCTCCAGGTGAAGTGTCTCCTTTTTCATCACTAAGTATAATGTTAGTTTCTTGGAGTCTTTGTTGTTCAGTCACCATGTAGATATTCTTTATCAAGTGGAAGAAGTTCCCCTCTACTCCCAGGTTGAAAGCGTTTATCATGAATGGTTGTTGGAGTCTGTCAAATACTTTTTCTGTATCAAATAATATCATTTAATTTTTCTTTTTTAGTCTGTTAACATGTAGTGGATTATATCGATTGATTTTCAAATGTTGAATCAACCTTGAACACCTGGAATAAATTTCAGTTGTTTGGCACATAATTTTTTATACATTATTGGATTCAGTTTTATAATACTTTGTTGAGGATTTGTGTCTGTATCCATTAGAGATATTGGTCTGTAGTTTTCCTTTCATACAGTATCTTTTATCTGGTTTTGGAATTAGGGTAATATTGGTCTCACAGAATGAGTCAGGTGTTCTCTACTTCAGTTTTATGGAAGAGATTGTGGAGAATTGGTATTATTTCTAACTTAAATGTTTGGTAGATTTCACTGGTGATTTCTAAATGTTTACTGGTGATCCTTAAATGTTTGGTAGAATTTGGTCCTAGTGATTTCTATCTTTGGAAGGTTATTAATTACTTATTCAATTTCTTTAATAGATACAGAACTATTCAGGTTATCTTTTTCCTCTTGTGTGAGTTTTAGGAGTTTGTATCTTTTGAGTAATTAGTCCGTTTCATCTTAAGTTACCTAATTTGTAGGCATAGAGTTTCTCATAGTATTACTTCATTACCTCCTTAATGTCCATGGGATCAGGAATGATAACCCCACTTTCATTTCTGATATTGTTAATTTGAGTCTTTCTTGTTTTCTTGGTTACCCTCATAAGAGATTTAATAATTTTATCCTTTCAAAGAACCAACTTTTGGTTTTGTAGATTTCCTCTGTTGTTTTCCTGTTTTTACTTTCCTTTGATTTTGTCTCTAGTTATTTCTTTTTTCCTGTTTGCTCTAGGGTTCAATCCCTGGGTTGGGAAGATACCCTGGAGAAGGGAAAGGCTACCCACTCCAGTATTCTAGCCTGGAGAATTCCATGGACTATACAGTCCATGGGGTCACAAAGAGTCGGACACGAGTGAGCAACTTTCACTTTCACTAGGCTTAAATTACTCTTCTTTCTTTAGTTTCCTAAGAAGAAAGCATAGGTTATTGATGGGAGAACCTTCTTTTCCATATATGCGTTTAAGCTAGAAATTTCCCTTTAAGCATCGCTGTTGCTTTACCCCAGACATTTTGATATGTTGTATTTTCATTTAGTTCAAAGCATTTTAAAATTTCTGTTGAGAATTCTTCTTTGACTCGTGTTATTTAGAAATATGTTGCTTAATTTCCAAATAGTTGGGTTTGCCGTCTATCCTATTATTGATTTCTAGTTTAATTCTACTGAGAGCATACTTTTATGATTTCTATTCTTTTAAATTTGTTAAGGTGGGTTTTATGGACTCTCTTGAGCTCATGTTCTATATGAGCTTGAATGTTGAATGGAATGTCCTATAAAGGTAAATTAAATCACGTTGATTAATAATGCTGTTCAGGTCGACTATGTATTAGGCGCTCAGTTAGGTGTCTGACTTTTTGTGATCCCATAGACTATAGCCCACCAGGCTCTTCTGTTCATGAAATTCTCCAGGCAAGAATACTGGAGTAGGTTGCCATTTCCTTCTCTGACTATATCCTTATTGATGTTCTGCCTGCTTAATCTGTCAGTTACTGATTGGGGGCATTAAAGTTTGTAACTATAATAATAGATTTGTCTGTTTCTCCTTTCAGTTCTATCAGTTTTTGCTTCATATATTTTGACACTTTTGTCATGTACATATACATGTTTAGGATTATTATATGTTTTGCTCAGAATTGATCCCTTTGTCATTATGTAGTGCCTCTTTTGGAGAAGGCAATGGCATCCCACTCCAGTACTCTTGCCTAGAAAATCCCATGGACAAAGGAGCCTGGTAGGCTGCAGTCCATGGGGTCGAAAAGAGTCGGACATGACTGAGCGACTTCACTTTCACTTTTCACTTTCATGCACTGGAGAAGGAAATGGCAACCCACTCCAGTGTTCTTGCCTGGAGAATCCCAGGGACAGCAGAGCCTGGTGGGCTGCTGTCTATGGGATCGCAGAGTCGGACACGACTGAAGTAACTTAGCAGCAGCAGTGCCTCTTGATCTCTGATAATTTTCCTTGTTCTGCTTTGTCTGAAATTATGTAACTACTCCAGCTTTCTTTTTTTGTCCAGGTTTTTTTTTTTATTAGTGCAGATCTTTCTCTGTTGCTTTACTTTTAACCTCTCACTCTTTATCGGGGCTTCCCTAATAGCTCAGTTGGTAAAGAATTCACCTTCAATGCAGGAGACCCCAGTTCGATTCCTGGGTTAGGAAGATCCCCTGTAGAAGGGATAGGCTACCCACTCCAGTATTCTTGGGCTTCCTTTGTGGCTCCAGTGGTAAAGAATCCACCTGTAATGCAGGTAGACCTAGGTTCGATCCCTGGGTTGGGAAGATCCCCTGGAGAAGGGAAAGGCTACCCAATCTAGTATTCTGGCCTGGAAAGTTCCATGGACTACAGTCCATGGGGTCTCAAAAGAGTTGGACACGACTGAGCAACTTTCACTTTCACTCACTCACTCACTATATTTAAAGTGGGCTTCTTGTACACAGCATATAGTTGGTTTTTTTAATTCACTCTGATAGTTCCAATCTTTAGTTGATGTATTTAGACCATTCATATTTAAAATGACTCAATATATTTGGATTTAGTATCAACCATGTTTATAACTGTTTTCTATTTGTTGCCAGAGGCTTCTTTTTCTGCCTTCTCTAGTTTATTTTTGCCTGCACCAGGTCTTAGTTATGACATGTGGGATCTTTCAGTTTAGTTGCAACATGTAGGATCTAGATCCCTGATCAAGGATCGAACCCATGTCCCCTGCATTGGGAGTGTGGAGTCTTAGCCACTGGACCACCAGGGAAGTTTGCCTTCTCTAGTTTTAATTGAGTATTTTACATGATTCCACTTGTCTTCTCTTAGTGTATCGATTATATTTCTTTAAAATTTTTTCAATGATTTTCCTCGAGTTTACATTTTTAAATAAGAACATTTTCAAATAACACTGTTCTGCTTCACTTATATGTAGTACAGGTACCTTAAGTGCTCATTATTCATTTCACTCATCCATTTCCTGCAATCACTTAATACACTGTTATTTTATTACTTTAGATAAAGAGTTGTCTTTTACATCAATTAAGAATAAGACAAAAGATTTCATTATACTTTCATTTATTGCATTTCCAGTGCTCTTCTTTTATGTAGACCTGAGTTGCAGGCCTGCAACATTTTTCTGCTGCCTGAAGAAAATCTTTTAACATTTCCTGAAGGAAAGGTTTGCTGATGCTGAATTCCATCAGTTTTTGTTTGTCTAAGAAAGTCTTTATTTCTCCTCCACATTTGAAGGATTATTTCACTGGATATAGAATTTTAGGTTAGTTTTTTTTTTTCTTTCAACATTTTAAATATTTACAGTTATAGAGACAGGAGTGTTAACACTGAAATGGAAGGTATTTTTTTTATTTCTTCTTGTAGTTCTGTCAGATTTATTTATTTTGAGGTCTGTTTAATAAATGCATACAAATTTTAAATATCATTAAGTGATGCTTATGTCTTGTAATGCTTTTTGCTTTAAAGTCTGTTTTGTTATTAATTTAACTATAATGGCTTTCTTTTGGTTAGTGTTTTCATGTTATTTTTCCCCTATGCTTTTACTTTCAGTTTTTATGTATCTTTATATTTCAGATATGTCTTTTGTAAATAGTATATAGTTGGGTTTTTCCAGTCCATAAATCTTTGTTTTTTAATTGCTTCATGTAAACCATTTACATTAATGTACTTACTGCTATTAATACTGGATATAACCATTGCATCACATTCCGTCTCTTATACCCCATCTGGTTTATGTTAGTTTTTTCTTCCTTAGGATTGATTATTTTCTTATTTTTGCCCCTCTCTTAGCTTAGAAGTTTTATTCTCTTAGTCTTCCTTAATTCCCAATAATCCAGTAATTATAGCATATTCTTGACTAACTAAAGGCTAACATTAATTTATACTTATACATACTCTTTATATAATGCCAGAACTTTAAATGCTTTTACTCTAGTCCTCTTGATTCCTGTGTTGTCAGTATGAATTAACAAGATAATATTATTTTATATAGTGTTGATTTAAATTTATAGATAAATATTTAGCCTTTTAATTGCTTTCTTTTCCTTCCTTCATCCCCAGTCTTCCATCTGAGATCATTTTCCTGTTATCTGAAAAGTGCCCCATAGAATTGAGTATTTCCTTTGGTTTCTGACTGCTGCTAGAAACTCTTTGTTTTGGTTTATTTATAAAGCTTTTATTTTGCCTTCATTTTTGAAGGGTATTTTTGCTGGTTATTTTCTTGGTTGGTATTTACTTTCTTTCAAAATACTAAAGATGTCACTTCACCATCTTCATGCTTTCATCATTGCTGTTGCAAAGCCAGTAATTAGCCAAAGTTTTGTTCCTTTTGAGGCATACTCTATCTTTTTGGCTATTTTTATGATTTTCTCTTTGTCTTGAATTCTCTGTAAATTCACTATTATGTATTCTATACACGGGCTTCTTTTTATTTATCCTGCTTGGGATTTGTTAGACTTCTTGGATCTATGGATCAATATCTTTCATCAGTTTTGAAAAATCCTCAGCCATTAAATCTTCAGAGATTGCCTCTGAACAGTACCATTTCTCTTTTCCTTTTGGAATTCCAATTGAACATGTATTAGACCTTATCCTACTGTCTTGTCTGTATTTTCCATATTTTTGACCACCTGTGCAGCCTTACAGATAATTTCATCTGAATATAATTTCCGGTTATTTAATTCTCTTGAGTTGCATCTAATCTGCTGTTAAAAGCCATCCACTGAGTTTCTAATTTCAGCTTTGTTATTTTTCAGTTTTGGAGTTTTCTTTTTTCCCTACTTTTTTTTTGGTTTTATGGTTCCATGTTGAAAATTTCAAGACTGGATTTTATTTATCTGAATACACTGAGCATTGTGGTTTTGTTGTTCAGTCACTCAGTTGTGTCTGACTCTTTGAAACCCTATGGACTGCAGCATGCCAGGCTTTCCTGCCCTTTACTGTCTCCCAGAGTTTGCTCAAACTCATGTCCATTGAGTTCATGATGCCAAGCACTGTGGTTTAGTAGTCTGTATCTGATAATTTGAATAATTCAAAGCTAATGGATCTGCTTCTATTGTCTGTTGCCTATAGTGCTTCTTATCTATGATGTCTCTTTTCTTTGTTTTTCTGGTTATCTTTGTGTATGGGCATTGTACTTAAATAGCTGTTTGTTGGAATAATTTGAGGCTGAGGTTGATGGAATCTTTCTCCAAAGAAGATTTTGTTTGCACTGGTTAGGCACATAAGGATACTTCCTGTCTAAAACCACCATAATCTATATTCAAAAATTAAACTTTACTAGTCCACCTAGACGGAGAAGGCAATGGCACCCCACTCCAGTACTCTTGCCTGGAAAATCCTATGGACGGAGGAGCCTGGTAGGCTGCAGTCCATGGGGTTGCCAAGAGTTGGATACGACTGAGCAACTTCACATTCACTTTCCACTTTCATGCATTGGAGAAAGAAATGGCACCCCACTCCAGTGTTCTTGCCTGGAGAATCCCAGGGACAGGGGAGCCTGGTGGGCTGCTGTCTATGGGGTCGCACAGAGTTGGACACGACTGAAGTGACTTAGCAGTAGCAGTCCACCTAGATGCTGCAAAGCCAAGCTAAAAGACTTCGTGAGGGCTAGTTTATTTCCAGTTTATAATTACCCTTAAAGTGAAACATTTGGAGTTCCTAGGAAACTCCTTCCCTTTTAATAAGACTTGGACTTTGAGTTTTGTTATTCTAGTGCTTTGAGTCTTCTAAAGCTTCAGTTCACTTAACACTGGTTTATTCCTTAACCTTTACTCCTTAACCATAGATGCCCTTAAGAAAAATACAGTTAACCTTATGAGTACTAAAAGAAAATGGGGAATTACTCTTTGACCTCATATAGGAAAAGAGTTTTTAACTATGAGTCAAAAATCTAGATGCAATAAAAGACAAATCTGATAAATGTGACTATTTTTTTAATGCATGGCAGAAATACATCATAAAAAAATAAAGCAACTAACAAGTTGGAAGTAAATATTTGCAACTTTTATAACAAAGGCCTAATATAATGTATAAAGAACACTTGAAAAGTGCGAAGGAGCAATAACCCAATAGAAGAATGTGGAAAAGGGACTTCCCTGGAGGTTCAGTGGCTAAGACTCCATGCTCCGAATGCAGGGGGCCCAGGTTTGATCCCTGGTCAGGGAACTAGATCCCACACGCCACAACTAAAGATCCCACATGCTGCAACTAAGACATGGTGCGGCCAAATGAATAAAAAATATTTTTTTTAAAAGAAAAAGATGTGGAAAAGACATGAACAGACAATTCACAATGATATTTAATTTGCTATTAAACAGAAATGCAAAATAAAATGCCATGGATATACTACTACTCACTTATCAGTGAAAATTAAAAAGTATGTCATATTATGTTGAAAACTGGGGAAATAAGCACTTACCTTTATTTTTGGTGGGAAAGCAAAAATGAGTCTGAGGTTCAGGGGAGGGGATAACCTGGATATGTAGATTTGGGAATCTGTGTTTACAGGAAAACGGACAGAGTCAGGGAGAGAGAACACATGGACTGAGAAGAGCTGAGGCTCAGGACACAGCTACACAAGGTGGCAGCGCAGGTCCCTGGTGGGACCAGCACCAGGGCTCTAGAGTCAGGAGGAGCTCGTCTTGAAAGCGGGCTGTGGGGCTGTGTGGCGCTCTAGGCAAAGTCTGGTACCATCCTTGTGATCAGCTGCTACAACTGGGGCTAATGGGCATCTCAGAGGGATGCTGAGCGAAGACCCGAGATGCTCCAGGTAAAGCACGTGCAGTCAGGAAACCTCTCCACTCCTGCTTTATCGGTAATGCCTCCTTCTCCAACTACCACCCTCCGCCGGCCCCCACCTTCCGGAGTTGTTGGGTCCCTCTGGGCTGGGGGCGAGGGAGTGGGGTGGGGGACCTGGTTCAGGTGATGCCACGCTCACATGACCGGCTGGGCGCCGACATGGGCAGCAGCCCCCATGCCCGCCCTGCCCATGCAGAACCAGTTCCCAGAGCTGCCCCGGTGAGGGGCGAGAGGGCTTAGGCAAGCCCAAGGAGGTACAGACCCGGCCTGGGCCCCACAGGTCAGTATGAAGGTGGTCACTGCTGGCGTCCTGGGCAGGGGTGGAAGCTGATGGGACTAGGATTCAGGAGCAGTGGGGAGAGACGGGGAGAGAGGAGGGGGTCCTGAGATGAATGTGGAGAATGGTGAGGCGCAACGTGGGCAGATGGCCCCGTCTCCTCCTCAACGGCCCTCCTCTGTGCCCTCCACCCACTTTTGAGCCTGAAATTGTGGGGGTGGGGGGTGTGCCCCTGCAGTGCGATGGTGAAACTTAGACAAATTCTGAAAATAATTCCCTTTCACACTCTGAGCCCAGGAGGAAATAATTGACCTCACGTAAAGGGGTAGGGATGCGGCTGGTTGCTTGCACAGGAGGAAGACACAGGGACCCAAAATAGTTTGGAAAGCATCCTGGTCTGGTGCCTGCGGCCTGAAAAGTAATAGTGGCTGGGATGCAGGAGAGGTAGGGGAAAAATTGGAGGATGAGGAGGGCCCGGATTCAGGAAAGGGACCCCAGCCCATGGACTGTGCAGTCCCTCTCTGTCTTCTGTCTGTCTGCAGGTCTGCATGTCTGTTCCCAACACTCTGCAAGGCTAGAAAAGGAGGAGAAACCTGGCCAGAATCCCTGCACGTCAGTGAAAAATGGGAGGGCACTGGACAGGCATGGGGCTGGGGGGCACAGCTTGGGCAGCATTTGAGGGCCCCACTTCCCATCCCCCCAGCAGATATAATATACACCCTCCCCACCACGCTAAAGGATGGTACAAGGTGGCAGGGCCTTCCACGGAATGGTTGGCTGTCAGTGCAGGAGGAATGGTGGGGTAAAGGGTAGGCAGAAGGTACACTAGGCTGGGCCAGGTCAGGGGACCACTGACGCAGGTGAGATGCCAGTGCTGTCCAGACCTGCCTTCCACCCAAGCCCTCAGTCTCCCTTGTCTCCTCTTTGTCTCTTCCACCCTCATCCCCCAGGACAGGAAAAGGAGGGGACATCTCAACATGGAAAAACTGCAATGAAAATGAAGAAAAGTTGGAAAGTGAGGGAAAGCCAGAAGATGAAGTAGAGCCTGAAAATGAAGGAAAGTCAGATGAGAAAGAAAAGCCGGAAGTGGAGGGGAAGTCAGAATAGGAATGAGAGCTCCAGAATGAGGGACAGCCGGACGATGAGAGACAACCCGCACATGAGGGACAACCAGCAGATGAGGGGAAGAAAGAAAAGCGGGGCAAGTTCGAAGCTGAGGGAAACCCACTCAAGAAGGGCAAGCCAGAGTCCGAGGCAAAGTCAGAGAGCCAGTTGTGTGCTGCCAAAGAGCGCCCTGCTGAAGATTATGTGCCCCAGAAGGCAAAAATAAAAACGAACAGGATTCCCCCAAGGACTATCAGCACAACTTACAGGAAAGGCATCTGGGAGGTGAGGAGATACTCAGAGAATGTGGAGATCTGTCAACGGCTCAGCTTCAGGAGCTAAGGAAAAGACAGAAAATGGGTGGATTTCATTGGATACAAAGAAATGTACAGGATCCATTCACCCCAAGGGGCAATGGGGTGTCAAGGGAATGAAGGGAGGAGGGAGGAGCCAAAGGGGCATACATGATATCCCATATCTTTAATGCCTTGGCATTTGATTCTGGTTTCTTTGATGAGAATATCACTGACCCTGCTTTCCCTGGCAGTCACTTGCCAGGCTATGTGTTTTATCCTCAAGCTGATACTTTGCTTTAGGTGTCACTGTCCTTACCAGCAGCCATTTGATCCAACTACAGTGCTCTGTGTTTCAGTAGGGGGTTTTCACCCACGTTCATGGAAGAGATGTTCATGGTACACTGTAAAAAGAGCAATAAAAAAACACTTTTCAGAACCACATGTATAGTATCAAACCAGTTTTGTAAAAGGGCTTCCCTGGTGGCTCAGACTGTAAAGAATTTGCCTGCAATGCGAGAGACCTGGGTTTGATCCCTAGGTCTGGAAGATCCCCCGAAGGAGGAAATGGCTACCCACTCCAGTATTCTTGCCTGGCAAATCCCATGGACAGAGAAACCTGGTGGGCTACAGCCCATGGGATCGTAAAGAGTCAGACATGACTGTGTGACTAACACTTTTCACTTTGTAAAAGTAGTAAATGTTTGCGTAATGCATTTGTGCACAGAGAAAACCATGAAAACTAAAAACTAGGTGATAGTTGTTTCCTGCATTGTAGCCAGAAAATAGGTTTTGCCTGTACTCAAAGATGAGTCCAATTATCAGATGGTACCTCCATGCCATTCCTCCACAGGTATGTCCATCCCCATGTTTTCCCCTAGTTGTAACCATGTCAGTGGGCACTGGCAGCCCTTCTCCTGGGTCCTCTACCATCCTATAGCTCCTCCCAACATGTGTGATTCTTTTTCTTGTCTTCACTCACTCATCTCTACTTTTTCTTAAATGATGTTTGTCATAATAAAAAAATTCCTAGAAATCAATACATGATAAAAAAAAATTGAAATGTTCAGTGAGTTTATGAGGGCAATGAAGATTCCTGTTGTCAGACTGTAAAATGATAAGTAAAACATTACATCTAGGACTCATAGCTCGAGGAATCAACCTGACAGTTACAACAGATCCATGTGCTCTAAAGGTCAGTCTTGTCATTTGTGAAATGGGAATAAAATTTGCCTCACAATCTGCTGAGTGGATCAGATGAGGTACTGGATATGTTAGCTGTGTTGGGAGAGCTCCTTTGTAGCAGTAGGACTCTGAACCTTGTCAGACACTCAGGAGAGAGCTGAGGGTAGGTCTCACCAATGCCTAGGAACAAGTCTAAGCAGCTGAGAAGAGACTGCCACTCTTCTCTGGATACTACCATATCTGCTGGGCATGCCTGCTCTGCCGGGCCCCGTACCCTCTGCTGACAGCTATTGCTATGATGGAGTCCTTATGGTGACAAAGCCCCTCTGGTTCCCTTTAGTCCCCAAAGGGTCAAAGCCCCTATTTGACTTCTATAGGAATGTGGGTAAATTCCCTCTCCCAACTTCAGAGTTGTATCTACCCTGGTGGCATTGCCCCAGGGCAGTTTGGGCTCCATTATATTACATAGTTCTTAGCAAAGTAGTCATTAACAATTTAGTTCATTTTATATTTGCTTATAGTACTTTCTTATCTCTTACAGGACTCATATATTTTGGGTCCCCTGGGGATTGTATCCTGAGACATATCTATGGATGAAACAGTGGATAATTATTTGAACTACACACCACAGTACCTCAGGGAAGCCATATCTAAATTTATATACCATTCTTAGTGTGAGTTTTCTCTCTAAAAAGTCTCCTGGTTGGTTTCCTACACAAATTCAAAGGACTTGTCCACACATAATCAGAGAGGGTTACACAACTGAGTTTCAAACTGAAAATATCCCTTCCCATTCCAGACCAATTCCAACTAAAAACTGTAACAGTGCTCTTAAAAATATTAAAAACTCTCAATGTTAGGGATTTTAATTTAACCCACTAGTATGTCGCTTTTTCCAAATGAGGACTTTCTTATTTACATATGTTTAATAAATTATGTGATACATATACTTAATTATGATTGAATCAGAAGCCCTGAGTTAAAAAAAGATACCCTGTTCATGGATTAGAAGCCTTGATAGTGTTAATATGGTAATTCTCTCCAAAAGTTATCTATAAATTCAATGTTATATGGAAAAGCAAAGGACACAGGATAGCCAAAATACTTTGAAAATGAAGAACACAGTTGAAGGACTTGTTGCCTGATTTCAGGGCTAACTAAAACTACAGTAATCAAGACTGTGTAGTATGGCATAAGGATAGACATATAGATTGATGGAATAAGACAGAATCCAAAAGTAGACCCACATGTATATTGTCAATTCATGTTTTAAAAAGGACCCACAGGAATTCAGTGGAGAAAGACTTTTCAACAAATGATACTAGAACAACTATGTCGTCTTGGTCAGTTTGGACTGCTATAACAAAAATACCACAGACAGGAATTTTTCATAGTTCTGGAGTGTGGGAAACCCATGATCAGATGCTGGCAGATTTGGTATCTAGTAGGGGTCAGATTCCTGGTTCATAACCAGATGTCTTCACATGACAGAAGGGGCAAGGGAGCTTTTTGGGGTCATTTTTATAATGAAGCTAATTCCTCATGAGGGCTCCACTTGCATGGCTTAATTGCCAAAGGCCCTGCTTCCAAATACCATCCAACGATGAATTTCGCAGTTACACAAACAATTCAGTCTATAGCAGACATCAGTATACAAAAAAAGTACCCTTGCCTCACACCATATACAAAACATGAATTAAAAATGGCTCACAGAACAAAATATAAAACCCAAAATTATAAAAACTTTATTTAGAGAATTCCTGGGTGATCCCAGTGGTTAGGATTCTGAGCTCTCACTGCCAAGGGCCTGGCTTCAATCCCTGGTCAGGGAACTAAAATCCCATAAAGCCATGTGATGTGGCCAAAAAAACCAAAACCAAAATAAAAATTTCATTTAAAGATAGGAACAATATGGAATAGTTTGTTGTTTCAGAGTAAACTATTAACGTTTATTAATTCTGAAGTAGTTTAAAGATTTTTTATTGTAATATTTTATTTTAGGCTGCATTGGGTCTTCACTGCTGCTTGGGCTTTTCTCTAGCTGCGGTGAGTGAAGGCTACTCTTTGTTGCAGTGCACAGGCTTCTCACTGTGGTGGCTTCTCTTGTTGCTGAGCACAGGGTCTAGGGCACTAGGGCTTCAGTAGTTGCGGCATGTGGGCTCTAGAGCACAGGCTTAATAGTTGAGGTGCACAGGTTTAGTTGCTCCACAGCATGTGGGATCTTCCCGAACCAGGGATTGAACTTGTGTCTCCTGCATTGGCAGGCAGATTCTTTACCACTGAGCCACCAGGGAAGCCCAGTTCAAAGATTTTTGAAATGAATTTTCTGTCACTATCTACTTCATAAGTTCCAGAGGTTTCTTCTATTAAGAAATGGGAAAAGGCAAATGCTAATTATAAAATATTACATGTAGACAATAAAATTTAAGATATCATTAGAAAAATAGGGAAAAGGGTAATCCTGGATTAGCATATGACATGAATTTGTGCCATATGACAATTTAAGATAATAACTGGACAATGAGGGTATTGACAAATTTCTGTGAAGTTCAAACAAGTCTAGAATATCTATATTAGTAACATATATCCATACATATATAACCTAAGAAAGCGTAATATTTCTTATTTGACAATGTTCCCCATGTATTTTAACATACCAAAAAAACCCCTAATTGTTTTAACATCTCTTTTATAAAGTGAGAGACAGTTTTTTTGAGATTTTCTAAGGACCCTCTGGGAAATCTCAAAACTAGTTTGAGGTCAAAAAGACTCCATTTAGATTTTGATTTTGGGAAGCTGCCAAAAATGTCAAAAAGTTTGAACATTTGATTAAACAGGATCACAAGTCAATATGAAACAATACTTAATTATCTATTTAACCAAAGGGACAATCAAAAAAATTTTAAGGTAAATACAGAAGGTTACAAAACTGTGAATGAAAATATAGCTCTTTTCACATTGAGAAGACTCAATTCTCCCACATAATCAAAGACCTGATAAAGACAACATGAAATACAAAAAATTCTTTTGGTAAGACAAAATCTTTGCTTTCCAGGCAGATTACCCAAAAGGTAAAGAAAAACATTTCACAATCTCTTATCCAGAGAAGATCAATAGTCCAAAAGACATTTTCTTTTTAACGGAGAGAAAACCAAACTAATTTTTCACCATTGTACTCCTCCCTCCCTCCCTCCCTTTCTCCCTACCTCCCTCCCTCTCTTCCTTCCTTCCCTTTCTTTCTTTTTTTCTTGCCATACCTCTAAAGCAAGCTAGATCTCACTTCCCCAACCTAGGATCGAATCCTTTCCCCCTACAGCGGAAGCATGGAGTCTTAACCACTGGACTGCCAGGAAAGTCCTTGTACCACTGTATTTTTGAGGTTAAAGCTCATTCTTTTAAAAACTTATAAATAAATCCATTCTAATCTTGGCCAGCTTGACCACACATAAAATTCCTTTCCCAAGATTCTGTTTACTGAAACTTTCTACCCACTCAGCCACTCAGGGTTTTTTTCCTGTATTTTCCTCTTCCTCATTCTAGAATACCAGTCATTTGACTTTAGAACAAAATTACTTTTTTTCCCTTAACAAAAACATGTCTTTCATACTTTTTATCCAAAACACACATCCTACTTTTTTTTAACCTACTTTTCATACATAGTTGTTTCCTTTTACCCTTATTGTTTCTAGTATTTTTAATTACATATATAGATTAGCATTCTTAACCCTTAGAAACCTTAATTTCTAGTGAAACTAAAAAGTAAACAATTGAGGACTGCCTGTTACTTAAGCATTCTATGATTGGCAAATTTATAAATATATTTCATAATTTCTAAAAGCATATTCTTCCTGACAGTGAATTTTCCAATATGGCACAACACATGTTTATACATCCAAATATCTTCAGTTCCTTTATAAGAAGATGCCAAAGTAGATAAACCTATGTTTAGTAGTTTGTTTCAGTATTTTATCTGAAAATGATCTAGATATTCAATGCATATCCATCATTAGTTAATATAACTTTTAAGTTTTCAAGTTATCAAAAAGATTTTTGAAACTATTTTTAAGTAGACATACCATGAAACATAATTACTGTGGAAAAGTTCATATATAAAGTTTTATCTTAATTACATCTACATAATTAACCTTTTAGATTACTCATGAAAACTTCTTGAAGCATTAAATAGCTAACCATCATCTCAAATTATTTTTCTTTCTAACAAATCCTGTAACAGAGATAATATGACTTTTAGTAAACCTGGGTAGAAAAAAAGCTGTATATTTGCATCATACTTAATGGTGATAACTCTGAAGACATGCCTGTTTTAATTAAACCAATGAAGTTAGACTAACTTTTATTTATGAAAGATTATCCTAGACCACATGAACTTGAAAAACATTTGAGCTAATTTCTGTATTTCTGAGAGAATACTTTAAAAAAAAATTTTTACTGGATCAACAGTCCAACTTTCAATTACCCAAATTCCTATTAAATTAAGATTCGGGGGATTCTGAATTGCATGATCTAAACAAGTTCAGCCCTGGGATTTCTTTGGAAGGAATGATGCTAAAGCTGAAACTCCAGTACTTTGGCCACCTCATGCGAAGAGTTGACTCATTGGAAAAGACTCTGATGCTGGGAGGGATTGGGGGCAGGAGGAGAAGGGGACGACAGAGGATGAGATGGCTGGATGGCATCACTGACTCGATGGACGTGAGTCTCAGTGAACTCCGGGAGTTGGTGACGGACAGGGAGGCCTGGCGTGCTGCGATTCATGGGGTCGCAAAGAGTCGGACACGACTGAGTGACTGATCTGATCTGAAACAAGTGTAAATTTTCTCCGCAGGAAGTTTACATCATCCTAATCCTACAGTTATTTTGGTAAATAGTCTGTCTACATAGTAAAAAGTAGCCAGGTACAAAATGAGCGCAGACATGAAAAAAAAAAATTCAGCAGAAACAACACACAGCAAATACAGATCTGTAGGAGTTTCAGATATTGGAATTATAAGACTCAATTTAAAAATAATTTTTCTGGGAATTCCCTGGCAGTCCAGTGGTTAAAACTGCACTTCCACTGCCACTACAGGGGCTGTGTTTGATCCTTGGTTGGGAAACTAAAATCCCATCTGCTGTCCAATGCAGCTAATAATAATAATTTTTCATACTAAATAGGAGATAAAAGACTGACTCATGGAAATTTCAGCCAGTAACTGGAAAGTATAAAAAACATGAAATAGGCCATTCTATAACTAAAATTTTTAAATTTTTTTTTCATTATAGTTGAATTACAATGTTGTCTTAATTACTGCTGTACAGTGAACTTAGTTATTTATATATATATATTCTTTTCATATTCTTTTCCATTATGGTTTTTCACAGGATATTGAGTATAATTCCCTGTGCTATAAGTAGGCCAATTTGCATCTGCTAATCCCAAACTCCCAATTCAACCCTCTCCCACCACCATTCCCCTTGGCAACAACCAGTCTATTCTCTATGTCTCCAGTTCTGTTTCTGTTCCATAGATAGGGTCATTTGTGTCATATTTTAGATTCCACATATAAGTGATATAATATGGTGTTTATCTTTATCTTTCTGACTTACTTCACTTGGTATGATAATC
Source organism: Bubalus bubalis (assembly GCF_019923935.1). Classification (NCBI taxonomy): domain Eukaryota; kingdom Metazoa; phylum Chordata; class Mammalia; order Artiodactyla; family Bovidae; genus Bubalus; species Bubalus bubalis. The sequence continues at coordinate 88,756,203 of NC_059181.1, forward strand.
TCTAGTTGCATCCATGTGGCTGCAAATGGCATTATTTCATTCTTTTTTATGGCTGAGTAGTATTCCACTGTATATATGTACGACATCTTCTTTACCCATTCATCTGTCAATGGACATTTAGGTTGTTTCCATGTCTTGGCTGTTGTAAATAATGCTGCAGTGAACATTGGAGTGCATGTGTATTTTTGAATTATAGTTTTGTTTCTACTATCCTGATCATTTACAATATCTATAAGCATTTTTGAGACAAATAGAGCAAATTTAGGATTTGGTAAAAATGATAGATAGGCTTTAATTGCTTCTAGAGCCACAAATTGAGTTCTCTAAAAGACTCAATTTGTAAGATAAGTACAATTATTTTTAATTCTTAAAAGAATTGGGTTGAAACCTGAATGATATCAAGAGGCTAACCCACCTATCCAACTATCTTCAATTTGCTTCTTTATATCAGGGAGAAGATATCCAACTAAGACAGAAATCAAAATAATCATATGTTCTAAATTTAGAGCTGTATCATTGGACTTTATTTTCTTGGGCTCCAAAATCACTGCAGATGGTGGCTACAGCCATGAAATTAAAAGATGCTTGCTCCTTGGAAGAAAAGCTATGATCAACCTCGACAGTACATTAAAAAGCAGAGACGTTACTTTGCTGACAAAGGTCCATCTAGTCAAAGCTATGTTTTTTGCAGTCGTCATGTATGAATGTGAGAGTTGGACTATAAAGAAAGCTGAGAGCCAAAGAATTGATGCTTTTGAACTGTGGTGTTGGAGAAGACTCTTGAGAGTCCCTTGGACTGCAAGGAGATCCAACCAGTCGATCCTAAAGGAAATCAGTCCTGAATATACATTGGAAGGACTGATGCTGAAGCTGAAACTCCAATACTTTGGCCACTTGATTAGAAGAACTACTCATTAGAAAAGACCCTGATGCTGGGAAAGATTGAAGGCGGGAGGAGAAGGGGACGACAGAGGATGAGATGGTTGGATGGCATCACTGACCCGATGGACATGAGTTTGAGCAAGCTCTGGGAGTTGGTGATAGGCAGGGAAGCCTGGTGTGCTGCAGTCCATGGGGTTGCAAAGAGTCAGAGATGACTGAGCAACTGAACTGAACTGATCTTTGGAATGTTTTAGTAAATCTTTCCACAAAGACTTCAGAAGGTCTTATTTTGGTTTTTGTGCTCTGGGTACATAGTTTCATTTTAGCTTAGGGGTGGTGATGGTGGTTTAGTTGCTAAGTCACATCCAACTCTTGTGATCCCATGGACTGTAGCCTGCTAGGCTCCTCTGTCCATGGGATTTTTCAGGCAACAATACTGGAGTGGTTTGTCATTTCTTTCTCCAGGGGATCTTCCCAACCCAGGGATCGAACCCGGGTCTCCTGCATTGCAGGCAGATTCTTTACTGACTGAGCTATCAGAGAAGTCCTTGCTTAGGGGAAAGGCCTAAAAATGCTCCTATCAGGCTGTGAATATCAGCTTCCAATTTGCCAAACTTCTGACCAGAGCTTCCTTTAAAGAAAAATTTTCTCAAATATCTTATAAGGTTTTCAGAAACAGTAAATATTCCTGGCAGTATTGAACTCTTTAATATTTTTCCCTTTACCTTTAAGTCAAGTATATACCTATCAAGTTATTTCCAACCAAAATCAATAAGCCTTTTATGGATTAACCATGGACACTTCAAGCATCCCCAAAGATGGTAAAAAGATGTAGTTTTCCCATGATCCAAGACCACTTGCAAAGACAACCAAAGGAAAGAAAGACTTGGACAATTCCCCTGACAGCTAGCAACACTCAGTAAGACACTAACTGCAAATGGAGTGCAAGTCACATTTCTGTCTGGTCATATTCTTGGGGGTCCAAACCTGACAGTTGAGCTGCCTGTACATGTAAGCAGTGACAACTTGTGCTCCCCAGCAGGAAGAAATCCAAGCTAGTTTCTCAGTACACAAAATGAGAGACAGGCAGGAAAGTAATAGTTGTCCTTGGGGTGGAAAGGATTAATAACAAATGGGTATCCCCAAACCAAATTCACAGAAGTCTGAATTTAGAAAAGAAGGAACACCATAAAATTTTACTTAATATTCTCTCCACCCTTCTGAGTATTTTGCTGGTAACTGTTTTCTCTAGGCCATCTCATAAATAGATGAGCTCATCTAGGCTAAAAGTTTCTTACTGTGGCCACTGTAATTAAAAGATTATCTTGGGTAAAATTAAACCATTTGTTCAGAAAAACATAGGTTTGGGGATCTTAATTTTTTACTCTTGCCTGGAAAATCCCATGGATGGAGGAGCCTGGAGGGCTGCAGTCCATGGGGTCGCTAAGAGTCGGACATGACTGAGCGACTTCACTTTCACTTTTCACTTTCATGCACTGGAGAAGGAAATGGCAACCCACTCCAGTGTTCTTGCCTGGAGAATCCCAGGGATGGCGGAGCCTGGTGGGCTGCCATCTATGGGGTCGCACAGAGTCGGACACAACTGAAGAGACTTAGCAGCATACTTAATATGCATAATATACATATTTATATTTATTTTTTATATATACATATAATCTCAGTTAACTGGAATCCCAGATGGAGGAATCTCTTCGGACTTGAACAAACCCATTTTTTCTTTTTCTTAAAGAAACAAAATTTATTTACTTGAAGCCTCACACTGGCCCAGTCCAGTTTAAGTCAGACCAGTCCAACTTCAGACCCAGTCTAGAAAAAGAAATGCTCAAGTGAAGTCAGCTCACTCATTATGCAAAAACAGTAGAGCTTGGATATCCAAGAGGGACTTATTCATGACCCCCAGACAGAGCAAGAAGGCAATGAGCACAATGGGATCAGCAGGTATCTGCTCTTGCTCATTGCTCCTTAGGACCATTGGTGATCTCCTTTGGATACCACCAGGACAATTAAAGGGCTTCCCATGTGACATTAGTGGTAAAGAACCCACCTGCCAACGCAGGAGACATAAGAGACGTGGGTACAATCCCAGAGTCAGGAAGATCCACTGGAGAAGGAAATAGCAACCCACTCCAGTATTCCTGCCTGGAGAATCCCATGAACAAAGGAACCTGGAGGGGCTACAGTCCATAGGGTAGCAAAGAATCAGACGTGACTGAGTGACTAAGCACACAGGACAATTAAAAAATATACTGAAGCATATTAAACATTTTAGAGTTTATCTGGGGCTTCCTGAGTGGCTCAGTGGTAAAGAATTCACCTGCCAATGAAGGAGACAAGGGTCTGATGCCTGATTCGGTAAGATCCTGCATGTCGCAAGGCAGCTGAGCCTGTGCACTACAGCTGCTGAGCCTGTACTCTAGAACCCAGAAGCCACAACAGTTGAGCCTATATGCTGCAACTACTGAAGCCCGCACACCTTACAGCATGTGCTCTGCAACAAGAGAAGGCACCACAGTATGAGAAACCCTCACACCACAACCAGAGAAGTAGCCCCCACTCACTGCAATTAGAGAAAAGTCCATGCACAGCAACAAAGACCCAGCACAGCCCGAAATAAATTAATTAAAAAATTTTTAAAGTTTATCTGAGCAAACATTGATGCAAACTCGGCTGTACAAAACCAGAAATGGCTAGAAGCACTCCACCAACAGGACCTAGGGGGAAGGATTTTTAGAGAAGACACAGAAGCAAAGCAAAAAGAAAATTATTTGATCAGTTATAGCTTAAGTGGTTGCATTATTTGGGGAAGTCTAGCTGGCTGCTTGTGATTAGTTGTTCTTCTTAACTTTGAGAAACTTATAGGAATTGACTCTGGCTTAGGTTTTGGTTTGCTTACATGGACTACCAAGTCATTAGAGCCACCTCAGTTCAGTAGTCTCCTTGTTTGATTACTGTAAGAGTATAGAAGAGGAACACTTCCCAATTGACTCTATGAAAGCAGTATCACTCTGATATCATAACAAGACTAGGTACAACAAGAAAAGTACAGACCAATATTTTTTATGAATATAGAGGCAAAATCCTTAACAAATTACCAGCAAGTTGAATCTAACGATATATAAAAGATTATACACAATGGCCAAGTGGAATTTATTCCAGGAATGCAAATTTGGTATAACACAGAAAAATCAGAAAATATAAACTACTGAATTAACATAATGAAGGCACCAAACCACATGATCATCTCAAAAGATACAGGAAAAAAACCCCATAAATCCAGTACTTTCTCATGATAAAAATATTCAACAAACTAGGAATAAAAGGTGACTTCCTCAACTTGATGGAGGAAATCTACAAAAAGATGCAACTGACATCACACATAAGGATGAAACACTAAAAAATTTCCTTCTTGGAACTGAAACAAGACAAGGATGACTTCTACTTCCACTTCTAGAGGTTGTACTAGAGGTTCTGGCCAAGATAATTAGGCAAAAATAAATAAATAGGCATCCAGTTAGGAAAGGAAGAAGTAAAAACATCTCTATTTAATGATAACAGTCTGGTACATAGCATAACCTAAGGAATCCATGAAAAAAAAAAAAAACTATGAGAACTAATACATGAGTGGAACATGGTGGCAGGATACAATATCAACATACAAAAATCAATTGTATTTCTTTATAATAGAAATTAGCAATCTGAAAATGAACTGAAGAAAATGATTCTACTTATGATGACATCAAAAAGAAAAATATTTTAGGGATACATTTAACAAAAGAAATTTCAGGCTTATAAATTGAAAATACAGAATGTTGTTGAAAAAATTAAATAAGACCTAAATAAATGGAAATAAATCCATGTTTGTGGATTAAAAGACAATATTTTTCTATTGGTCATATTACCTAATTGATCTACAGATTAAATTCAATCCCTATCAAAATCCTATCTGGCTTTTATGTAGAAAATATCAAGGTGATTTAAAAAAATAAAAGGATACAGAATAGATAAAACTTAGTTTAGAAAGAATAACATTGGCTATCTTATACTTCTTAATTTCAAAACCTACTAACAAATGACAGTAATCAAGACAGGGTGGTACAGTAACTAGAGATTATCATACTAAGTGAAGTTAGTCAGAAAGAGAAAGACAAATACCATATGATCTCACTTATATGTGGAATCTAAAGTATGACACAAATGAACCTATCCATGAAACAGAAACAAAACCAGGGACATAGAGACAGACTGGTGGTTGCCAAGGGGGAAGCAGGTGAGAGAGGGTAGGAGCGGGAGTTTGGCTAGCAGATGCAACTGATATTATATAATGGACAAGCAGCAAGGTCCTACTGTATAGCACAGAGAACCATATTCGATATACTGTGATAAACCATAATGGAAAAGAATAGGAAAAAGAATAAATATATATGTATTTTATGTATTAAATGTCTCAGTATATATATACTGAGATATTTAATTGTACAGTAGTGATTAACACATTGGTATTCAACTATACTTCAATAAAAATAAATTAAAAAAAAAAAGACAGAATGGTACTGCCATAAAGACATATAGATCAATGGAAAAGAATTTAGTCCAAAAGTAAACTATCACATATAGGGTCAATGGATTTTTGACAAATGTAATGAGACAATTCAAAGGGGGAAAGAATCATTTTATTTTTTTATTTTTTGGAAAGAATCATTTTAAAACTAATAGTGATGGAACAATTGGATATCCAGATGCCAAAGATTGAATATAGATCACTACATTATAACATACACCAAAATTAGTGCAATAAGGGTGATAAATATTAATGCAAGAGCTAAAATTATAAAAACTCTTAGAAGAAAACATAGGAGTAAACTTTCATGTCCTTAGGTTTCACAGTGTTTTCTTAGATATGACAACAAAAGCACATGTGACAAAAGATAAGATTGGAAGTCATCAAAATAAAAAAAAATTGTGCATCAAATGATACCACTAAGAAAGTGAAAAGACAACCCAGAGAGTGGGAAAAAATACTTGTGAATCATTTATTCAATAAGGAACTAATTTCCAGAAAATATAAAGAACTCTAGAAATTCAACTAGACAAGTAACCCAATTAAAAATGGGCAAATGATTTGAATAGATATTTATGAAAGTCATATAGATAACCAATAACCAATAAGCACATGTAAAGAAGCTCAATACCATTAGTTGTTGGGGAATGTAAATCAGAATCAAAAGGAGAGAACACTTCATATAAATTATGATGGTTAAAATGAAAATGATGGAAAATAACATATTTTATTGAGGATGATAATAAACTGGAGCTCTCAGATTACATCTGAGTTTATACTAATGAGGTAACTCATGGTGAGTCTCCAGATAGCTTCAGGTTAGGGGCTGGCCACCACAAGGACCAAATAAATTATTAGAGGGAAATGTGGACAAAAAAATGTTACCTGCCATTCAGTTAGACAAGATGTTGCCTACTATCAAGCCATCAGCCACTGCAACCACCTACAATGGTTCACCCAGAGGGGAATTCAGGATGAAGAAAAACAGGACACTAGCCCTAGGTAGTTAAGATTCATATCAAAGGAAAAATTTCAGTGAGCCCAGACTCTTGTATTTTACCACACATAGAAAAGCACTAAAATTATTAACTTGAGAGGTCTGTTTTTGTGATTAACAATAACTTTTGATGTTCAAGTACACATGTTTGTTTTTGGTTTTGTTTTTCAATAAAAACTCCTATATATCGTGGCTCCTGCCTTATCTCTTTGGAACAGTTCCTCAGAGCTATCTGACAGGCTGTATCCTGGGCTATAGTCTTCAGCAAGGCCACTGAATAAAACACAATTCTCAACTTTTAGGTTGTGCATTGTTTTTCAATCCATGGCTGAAACTTTCAGTCTTAACATCCCACCCCTATTCCCTGACCTCTGGAGAGAGAAGGACTGAAGATTTCCTGCCAAAAATTTTGGTTCCCTGTCCACCAATGCCAAATAGAAATACGGAGACAGTATGGAGGAAATAGAAAGGAGTAGTTTTATTTTTGCCTGACAAAAGGGAAACACAACAGGCTAATGCTAAGAACTGTGTACTCCTTCTTGGGGTACTGAGGATCTTATAGGTGGAACTCATAGTCCAGGGTGAGTGAAGGTTTTGTATTCTTCTTCTTGCATTATTATAAAATAGTCAATGCTGGCATCAGGCCGCCCGGTATATGGGTCCATTCATTTCTGTGTTATTGGCCTGTGACCTTCTTTCTGAAATGTAAACAGCTATAAGGGGTAATCTGCTACAAGAGAGTGCAGGGAGGGTAAATACCAGGTGCAGGACATAATTTACACAGTATTAGGGGGTGATAGGTTAGCTTTCTGAAGAACAGATCTAGTACAGACACTACAGATTAATAATAGTGAGTGAAGTCAGTCATGTCTGACTCTTTGTGACCCCATGGACTGTAGCCTACCAGGCTCTTCTGTCTATGGGATTTTCCAGGCAAGCATACTGGAGTGGGTTGCCATTTCCTTCTACAGAGGATCTTCCCGACCCAGGGATTGAACCCCGGTCTCCTGCATTGTAGGCAGACGCTTTACCATCTGAGCCACCAGGGAAATCCAGATTAGTAATAGTTAAAACTAAAATTAGCTAGCTCTTTCAGGCCAGTTTATGTTTCTTCTCTAGACTGTTCACTGTTCTCTTTATTTTCCTTGTTTTTCAGGAGAGAGGGAAAAAAACCTCATTTCTATTTTTTTTTTTTTTTTTTGCAGCAGATTGAGTTCAATCACCATTGGTTGATGATTTAAGCAATCATTCCTATGTAATAAAACATCCATAAAGCACCCTAAATGACAGGGTTTGGGAAGCTTCCGGGTTGGAGAACACATGAATGTGCTGGGAAAGTGGTGTGTCTAAAGACAGCAAGGAAACCCTGCCTTTCTACTTCCTCCCAATACCTTGCCCTATGCCTCTCTTCCATTTACTATGCCTGAGTTGTATCATTTAAAATCAATATTAAAAACTAAAGCATTTTTCCGAGTGTTGTGAGTTGTTCTAGTAAATTATTGAAATTGAGGAGAGGGTCATGGGCATCCCCAAATTTGTAGTTGGCTGGGCAGAAGTGTAGGCAGCCAGGGCACCCCATTTGTGGCCGCTGTCTGAAGTGGAGATATTCTTGTAGGACTCAATCTTTAACCAGTGATGTTAGTCTCAGAATTGAATTGACTTGCAGGACACCCAGTTGGGGTTGAAGAATCAGAGAACTGGTTGGTGTTGAAAAACATGCTGCCTCTGTTGTCAAAAGTGGTGTCAGATAATACCATACATGGTGAAAAGCAGCTGAGAGGACATTGATAGATTCATTGCAAATAGAAACTAAACTGAATGTCAGCTCATTTACCAGAGAAAACCTGGGAAAGAGAGCTGGGAGGAGACCTGGGAGTAGAACTAATTTCAGTCTGCAGAACAATTTATGCCTCAGAACACTGTTGAAAACAATAGAGCAATCAGCAGGCCAGCTGGCTCTGGAGAATCAGAAAATTGGCTGCTGCTGAAAAATGCACTGCCTTCAATATCAGAAATGGTGTCACATAACACCACACATGGTAAAAAGCAATTGAGAGGACATGGATAGATTCATTGGCAATATAAACTAAACTGTAGGTCAACTCATTTACCAGAGAAAACCTGGAAAGAGAGAGCTAGGAGGCCTGAGAGCAGAACTAATCTGTCTTCAGAATAATTTATGCCTCAGGGTATTGTTGAAAACAGTAATGCAATCAGCAGGCAATTAGTGGCGTTTTAGTGGCAATTAGTGGTTGCATTTGGTCGGGGACAAAGAGAGTCCTGCCAAAAGGCACTGTCATTCCAGGGTGACTGTAGGCATACCTAAAGCTGTGCACACTGAGGAGCAACAAAAGAGGTTTCACACATCGTATATGTGTGGGCACAGGCATTACTTATTTAGAGACTAGCTGAATTACCAAAAATAATCTAAATTATCTAAAATTACCTAGCTAGTCACTAAACAAATAACCTCGAAAAAAACAAAAACAAGCTTCACATGGGGAGGAGGAGTTGCTATATTATCTAATATGTTGTTTTCAACAAAAATTTATGAGACATGCAAAGCAAGAGGAAAGTATGGCCTATATATCAGGGGTAAAAAAAACAGGCAACAGAAACTGCCTGTGGGGGTCGGGGGGAACTGCCTTAAGAATGAACATATTTCAGATTTAACAAAGACTTCAAAGTAGCTGCTATACATGTAATCACAGAACTCCATTAAAGTAGCTGCTATACATATAATCACAGAACTAAAAAAAACATGATTAAAGAATTAAAGGAGGATGTGATGACAATGTGAAATCAATAAAGAGAATTAAAAAGAAAACAAATACAAATTCAGGCACGAATTCAAAGTTACAATAACTGAAAAGAAAAATTCAACAGTGGATTTAAACAGGCAGACAAATTAGTTAACTCGAAGATAAACTGATAAGATATTAATCAATCTGAACAATGGAAAGAAAGAAAGCTGACAAAACATGTTCAGAGCCTCAGAGAAATGTGAGGTATTATTAAGCTCTATATTGGTTAAAGAAATGACTCCCAATTGATAGATTATGGTGATAGATTATGGATTCTTGATCTCCAAAGAACAAGATTTAGCTTTGGGACCAGAGACCAGGCTTGATCACTCAAGATCTTTTGTGTAGCAGAGTTTTATTAAAGTGAAAAAGGGACAGAGAAAGCTTCTGACAGAGACATCAGAAGAGGGGCAGAGAGTGTCCCCCTTCGCTAGTGTTAGCAAGGGAGTTATATATGTTTTTAACTAGTTATTACAATAAATCAAAATAATGTCTTGAGGTTGTAAAGATCTTACTAGACCCACTCCCATAATTTCCATTTTAAGATAACAGGATTAGCCAGAAGGTTTCAGGAAGGAGAAACTGTCCTCAAGCAGGATATGTTGTTGTTATATAATCCTTAGTACAGAGTTTAAACTGAGTTTTTTGTTATGTAATCATCAGTTCAGGACTTAAAGAAAAAAAAGTTTTATGTGACTAAGACTAAAGAATGTAGAGAAAAAAAAGATGTTTGTCTTTTCCTCCTCCTTGAAAATTCCAGACCCCTATCTCCTCTGACAGAATGTGGTCCACTGGAGAAGAGAATGGCAAACCACTTCAGTATTCTTACCTTGAGAACCCCATGAACAGTATGAAAAGGCAAAAAAATAGGACACTGAAAGATGAACTCCCCAGGTCAGTAGGTGCCCAATATGCTACTGGAGATCAGTGGAGAAATAACTCCCAAAAGAATCAAAAGACGGAGCCAAAGCAAAAACAACGCCCAGTTGTGGACGTCACTCGTGATGGAAGTAAACTCTAATGCTGTGAAGAGCAATGTTGCATAGGAACCTGGAATGTTAGGTCCATGAATCAAGATAAATTTGAAGTGGTCAAACAGGAGATGGCAAGAATGCATATCGACATTTCAGGAATCAGCAAACTAAAATAGACTGGAATGGGTGAATTTAACTCAGATGACCATTATATCTACTACTGTGGGGAAGAATCCCTTAGAAGAAATGGAGTAGCCATCATGGTCAACAAAAGAGTCCAAAATGCAGTACTTGGATGCAATCTCAAAACGACAGAATGATCTCTGTTCATTTCCAAGGCAAACCATTCAATATCACAGTAATCCAAGTCTATGCCCCAACCAGTAATGCTGAAGAAGCTGAAGTTGAATGGTTCTATGAAGACCTACAAAACCTTCTAGAACTAACACCAAAAAAAGATGTCCTTTTCATTATAGGGGACTGGAATGCAAAAGTAGGAAGTCAAGAAACACCTGGAGTAACAGGCAAATTTGGCCTTGGAATACAGAATGAAGCAGGGCAAGAGCTAATAGAGTTCTGTCAAGAGAACGCACTGGTCATAGCAAACACCCTCTTCCAACAACACAAGAGAAGACTCTACACATGGACATCACCAGATGGTGGACACCGAAATCAGATTGATTATATTCTTTGCAGCCAAAGATGGAGAAGCTCTATACAGTCAGCAAAAACAAGACTGGGAGCTGACTGTGGCTCAGATCATGAGCTCCTTATTGCCAAATTCAGACTTAAATTGAAGAAAGTGGGGAAAACCACTAGACCGTTCAGGTAAGACCTAAATCAAATCCCTTATGATTATACAGTGGAAGGAGAAATAGATTTAAGTGACTAGATCTGATACACAGAGTGCCTGATTAACTATGGGATGAGGTTTGTGACATTGTACAGGAGACAGGGATCAAGACCATCCCCAAGAAAAAGAAATGCAAAAAGGCAAAATGGCTGTCTGAGGAGGCCTTACAAATAGCTGAGAAAAGAAGAGAAGCAAAAAGCAAAGGAGAAAAGGAAAGATATAAGCATCTGAATGCAGATTTCCAAAGAAAAGCCAAGAGAGATAAGAAAGCCTTCCTCAGGGATCAATGCAAAGAAATAGAGGAAAACAATAGAACTGGAAAGACTAGAGATCTCTTCAAGAAAATTAGAGATACCAAGAGAACATTTCATGCAAAGATGGGCTCAATAAAGGACAGAAATGGTATGGACCTAACAGAAGCAGAAGATATTAAGAAGAGGTGGCAAGAATACACAGAAGAACTGTACAAAAAAGATCTTCATGACCCAGATAATCACTCACTCACCTAGAGCCAAACATCCTGGAGTGTGAAGTCAAGTGGGTTTTAGGAAGCATCACTACGAACAAAGCTAGTGGAGGTGATGGAATTCCAGTTGAGCTATTTCAAATCCTAAAAGATGATGCTGTCAAAGTGCTGTACTCAATATGTCAGCAAATTTGGAAAACTCAGCAGTGGCCTCAGGACTGAAAAAGGTCAGTCTTCATTCCAATCCCTAAGAAAGGCAGTGCCAAAGAATGCTCAAACTACCACACAATTGCACTCATCTCACACGCTAGCAAAGTAATGCTCAAAATTCTACAAGCCAGGCTTCAGTAATTCGTGAACCGTGAACTTCCAGATGTTCAAGCTGGTTTTAGAAAAGGCAGAGGAACCAGAGATCAAATTGCCAACATCTGCTGGATCATCGAAAAAGCAAAAGAGTTCCAGAGGAAAAAAAAAAAAAAAGAGTTCCAGAGAAACATCTATTTCTGCTTTATTGACTATGCCAAAGCCTTTGACTGTGTGGATCACAATAAACTGGAAAATTCTGAAAGAGATGGGAATACCAGACCACCTGATCTGCCTTTTGAGAAACCTGTATGCAGGTGAGGAAGCAACAGTTAGAACTAGACATGGAACAACAGACTGGTTCCAAATAGAAAAAGGAGTACGTTAAGTCTGTATATTGTCACCCTGCTTATTTAACTTCTATGCAGGGTATATCATGCAAAGCACTAGGCTGGATGAAGCACAAGCTGGAATCACGATTTCCAGGAGAAATATCAATAACCTCAGATATGCAGTGAAGAAGGCAATGGCACCCCACTCCAGTACTCTTGCCTGGAAAATCCCATGGGCAGAGGAGCCTGGTAGGCTGCAGTCCATGGGGTCGCTCAGAGTGGGACACGACTGAGCAACTTCACTTTTACTTCTCACTTTCATGCATTGGAGAAGGAAATGACAACCCACTCCAGTGTTCTTGCCTAGAAAATCCCAGGGACAGGGGAGCCTGGTGGGCTGCCGTCTATGGGGTCGCACAGAGTTGGACACCACTGAAGCGACTCGGCAGCAGCAGCAGCAGATATGCAGATGACACCACCCTTATGGCAGAAAGTGAAGAAGAACTAAAGAGCCTCTTGATGAAAGTGAAAGAGGAGAGTGAAAAAGTTGCCTTAAAGCTCAACATTCAGAAAACTAAGATCATGGCATCCAGTCGCATCACTTCATAGCAAATAGATGGGGAAACAGTGAAAACAGTGGCTGACTTTATTTTTGGGGGGCTCCAAAATCACTGCAGATACTGATTGCAGCCATGAAATTAAAAGATGCTTACTTCTTGGAAGGAAAGTTAAGACCAAGCTAGACAGCATATTAAAAAGCAGGGGCATTACTTTGTCAACAAAGGTCCGTCTAGTCAAGGCTATGGTTTTTCCAGTAATCATGTATGGATGTGAGAGTTGGACTGTGAAGAAAGCTGAGCACCGAAGAATTGATGTTTTTTGAACTGTGGTGTTGGAGAAGACTCTTGAGAGTCCCTTGGACTGCAAGGAGATCCAACCAGTCCATCCTAAAGGAGATCAGTCCTGGGTGTTCATTGGAAGGATTGATGTTCAAGCTGAAACTCCAGTACTTTGTTTGCCCACCTGATGTGAAGAGCTGACTCATTGGAAAAGACCCTGATGCTGGGAACAATTGAGGGCAGGAGAAGAAGGGGACGACAGAGTATGAGATGGCTGGATGGCATCACCGACTCAGTGGACATGAGTTTGGGTGAACTCTGGGAGTTGGTGATGGACAGGGAGGCCTGGCATGCTGCAGTTCATGGGGTCGTGAAGAGTTGGACACAACTGAGCGACTGAACTGAACTGATGTCCGCTTTGAGAGCCCCAGGCCTCTTTCTCCTCCTTGGGGACCCCAGACTTCTTACCAACCTGCCTAGGAATTGACTCTCTCACAATGGTAACTAGAATCCAGAGAAGCCAAGTGAAGAGACCCAGAAATGATGCATAAGAAGGTTTATATAACAAAAGCTATGAATATATACTAGCTTTCCTTCCTTCTCTCCTAAGTTATATAAAGTAATAATTATAACAGTATATTGTTGGGTTTGAAGAGATATAGGTGTCATATATATAGATATCTCATGGTCATGCTTAGTTGCTCTTTGTGCCTGACTCTTACATATATATATATATATATATATATATATATATAAAACAATAAAGTCTTAGAAAGGGGTAAAGTGAATAGTTACACAGGAATAATTTTTCTGGATCTCACTAGAATTAAATTAGTTACTAATCTGCAGCTCATTCTGGTAAATTAATATCTATATAGTAAAAAACTAAAAAATATAGCCAAAAAGTTAATGAAATTAGAATGCAACACTATAAAATATTCACTTAATGCAAAAGCGGAATAGAGGAACAAAAAAAAAATTATGAGCCATAGAAAACAAAAAGTAAAATGGTAGGTAGAAGTAAATTCAACTACATCAGTATTAATAGAAAGTGTGATTGGATTAGATTATGCAAAAAAGATAAGAGTTGTCAGACTGGACATGAAAAAAAGGCTAGGGACTTTCCTGGTGGTCCAGAGCCTAAGACTCTGCACTCCCAATGCAGGGGGCCCAGGAACTAGATCCCACATGCTGCACCTAAGAGTTTCATGTGCTGCAGCTAAAGATTCCAGATGCCACAATGAAGATGGAAGATCCTGCATGCCACAACTAAGACCCAGCACAGCCAAATAAATAAAATAAATATTAAAAAATAATAAAGTCTAGTTACATGCTATCTGCAAGAGACACACTTCAAATTCAAAGATGCAAATAGATTTAAAGTAAAAGGATAAAAATGATATACAAGCAGCAACCATAAGAAAGTTGACGTGACTATAATAATATCAGACAAAATAGACTTTAACACAAAATGTTAGTAAAGACAAAGAGAGACATTTTATAATGATACAAGGGTCAATCTATCAGAAAGATGTAACAATTATAAACATATATGCACCTAATAAGAGAACATTAGCATACATGAAGAAAAATTGATAAAAATAAATGGAAAGTAGACAGTTCAACAATAGCTGGAGATTTTCAATATTTAATAATGTATAGAACACCTAAGCAGCAGACCAACAAAAAATAGAAACTTGAACAACATTATAAACCAACTAGAACTAATAGACATCTATAGAACTCTCCACCCAACAATAATAGGATTCTTCTCAAGTACACATGGAATATACTCCAGAATAGACCACATGCTAGTTGACAAAACAACCATGATATATTTATCATCAACCATGATAAACTTGAAAGATTAGAAATACTATTAAGTATGCTTTCTGCTAACATGGAAAGTAGAAAACAGAAACAGAAATAAATTTGGGAAAATCACAAATTCATGGAGATCAAACAGCATGCTCCTAAATAACCAATAGATCAAAGAAGAAATAAAAAAAGGAAATTAAATTATATTGAGATGAATTAAAATGAAGATACAATATACCAAAACTCATGGGATGCAGCTAAAGCAAGGCTTAGAAGTACATGTGTTGCAATAAATGCCTATATTAAAAAAAGAAGGATCTCAAATCAATAACCTAACCTTTTACCGTAAGACCTCAGAAAACAGAGCAAACTAAACCTAAAGCAAACAGAAGCAAGGAAGTAAAAGACTAGACAGAAACTACTGAAACAGAGAATAGAAAAACAGCAGAGAAAATCAATAAAACTAAAAGCTGGTTCTCTGTAAATATCAACAAAATTGGCAAACCTATAGACTGAAAATAAAGAAAACTCAAACTACTAGAGTCAGAAATGAAAGACAGGACATTACTACTGACTTTACAGAAATAGAAGGATTATGAAGGAATACTAAGAATAACTGTATGCCAATGCATTAGATAACTTAGATGAAATGAACAAATTCCTAAAAAGACACAAACTACCAAAACTGACAAAATGGGAAATATGAATATACCTATAAAAAGTAAAGAGAATTAATTAGTAAACAAAAAGCTAGACTTTTCCAAAAGGCCCAGATTGCTGCACTGGTGAATTATGCCAAACATATAAAGAAGAATTACTACTACTCTTTCACAAATTTTTCTAAAAAATACAAGAGGAGAGAATACTTCCTCACTCATTCTGTGAGGTCAGTATTATCCTGTTATCAAAACCATACAAAGACACCACATGAAAAGAAAACTACAGATTAATATCTTGTATAAATATGGATGCAAAAATCCACCACAAAAATACCAAAAAGTGAATTCAGCAACATATAAAAAGAATTACACATGGTGAGCCAGTGGGATCTATTCCAGGAGTGTGAAAAGTGAAAGTCACTCAGTCGTGTCCAACTCTTTGTGACCCCATGGACTATACAGTCCATGGAATTCTCCAGGCCAGAATACTAGAGTCCATAGCCTTTCCCTTTTCCAGGGGATCTTCCCAACCCAGGGATCAAACCCAGGTCTCCTGCATTGCAGGCGGGTTCTTTATCATCTGAGCCACAAGGGAAGCCCAGGAGTGTGAGGTTGGCTTAACATCCAAAATTTAACCGATGTAAAATGCCATAGCAATAGAATAAAACACAGGGACTTCCCTGATGGTCCAGTGGTTAAAAGTTCACCTGTCAATGCAGGGGACACGGGTACAATCCCTGGTCCAGAAACTAAGATCCCACATGCTGTGGGGCAACTAAGCCCACGAGCTGAGACTGCTGAGCCTCAGTGCTGCAACTACTGAAGCCTGCACACCTCACAACAAGTCACCACAATGAGAAGCCCACACACCGCAGCAAAGAGTAACCCCCCCCTTGTTGCAACTAGAGAAAGCCTATGTCCTGCAAAGAAGATGCAGTGCAGCCAAAAATAAAATGAATAAACAAACAAAAGACCCCACAAAAACCACATGATAATCTGAAAAGGTGCAAAAAAAGGTATTTTAAAAAATCAAACATCTTTTTGTGATAAAACACACAACACACTACAAATAGCAGACAACTTCCTCAACCCGGCAAATGGCATATACAAAAAATGCATAGCTAACATACTTAATGGTGAAAGACTGGATGTTTTCCCCTTAAGATTAGGAACAATACAAGGATGTCTGCTCTTCCCACCTCTATTCATCATTGTGCTAGAGGTTCTAGCTATGACAGGCAAGAAAAAGAAAGAAAAGGCATCCAGATTGGAAAGGCTAGAAGTAAAACTATCTTTATTCACAGATGACATGATTTTATATAGAAAATCCTGAAGGATCCACTAAAAAACTGCTGCTGCTGCTGCTAAGTTGCATCAGTCATGTCTGACTCTGTGCGACTGCATAGACGGCAGCCCACCAGGCTCCTCCGTCCCTGGGATTCTCCAGGCAAGAATACTGGAGTAGGTTGCCATTTCCTTCTCCACTAAAAAACTATTAAAACTAATAAATGTGTTCAACAAGGTGGCAGAATACAATTTCAATATATAAAAATCAACTGTATTTCTATATACTTGCAATGAACAATCCCAAAAAAGTGACAATAAGAAAGCAACTCCATTTACAGTAGCATCAAAAAATAAAATACTTGGTGATAAATTTAACAAAAGTGTAAGAACTATACATTAAAAAGATTAAGAACAGGACTTCCCTGGTGGTACAGTGGAAAATAATCCACCTGCCAATGCAGGGGACAGAGGTTCAGTCCCTGGTCTGGGAACATTCCACATGCCATGGAGCAACTAAGACTGTGCGCCATAACTACTGAGCCTGTGTGCTAGAACTCCTGAAGTCTGTATGCCTAGAGCCTGTTCTCTGCAATAAGAGAAGCCACCATAAGAAGCCTGTGCACAACAGTGAAGAGTAGCCCATGCTCCCTGCAACTAGAAAAAGCCCATGAGGTAACCAAGATCCAGTGCAACCAAAAGGAAAAAAAAAAGAATTTAAGAACATGGTTGAAAGAAATTAAAGCTCTAAACATGGAAAAACATCTCATCTCCATGGATCAGAAGACTTAATATTGTTAAAATGACAATAATCCCCACTTGATTTACAGATTAAATGCACTCCTTATCAGAATCCCTGTGAACATCTCTGTAGACACTGACAGTTCAGTTCAGTTTAGTTGCTCAGTCATGTCTGACTCTTTGTGACCCCATGGACTGCAGCAAGATGACTCTAAATACACAACACAGAGCTACCATATGACGCAGTAATTCCATGCCTAGTTCTACACCCAAGAGAAACAAAAACATATATGTCCACACAAAAATTTGTATATGAATGTTTAAAGCAACATTATTCATAATAGCTAAAAGGCAAAAACAATCCAAATGTCCATTAATTGATGGATGGATTTTAAAGTATGGTATATTCAGATGATGAATATTATTTGGCTATAAAAAACAATAAAGTACTGATACATGCTACATTTATGGACCTTGAAAACATTCTGCTAAGTGAAAGAAGTCAGTCACAAAAGACCACATATTATGTGACTCCATTCATATGAAAGGTCTAGAATAGGTATATCCATATAAACATGAAGTAGAAGAGTGGTTTAATAGGTTTGGAGAGAATGAGGGGGCTCATGGGTGATAGCTAAAGTGTATGGACTTTTGTTCTGAGATGATGAAAATGTTCTAATATTGACTGTGGTGATGGTTGCACATATTTGCAAATATACTAAGAACCACTGAAATGTACACTTTCAATTGTATGATATGTGAATAATACCTCAATAAAACTGTTTTTAAAAAAGAATGAAAGAGGCCATCATTACAGATACTCCAGACATTTTAAGGATAGTAAGGGGAATATTATGAGTAACAATTATATCAATAAACTCAATGACATATATAAAATTGTCAAATTCCCAGAAAGATACAAATTGCCAAAGTCACTCAAAAAGAAATTGAAGGGGTTTCCCTGGCGGTTTAGTGGTTGAGAATCTGCCTGCCAGTGCACGGGTCATGGGTTCAATCCCTGGTCTGGGAGGTTCCCACATGTCATGGAGCAACTAAGCCCCATGTGCCACAACTACTGAGCCAGTGCTCTAGAGCCTGTAAGCCACAATTACTGAGCCCCTGTGCTGCAACTACTGAAGCCCACTTGCACCTACAGCCCGTGCTGTGCAACAAGAGAAGCTACCTCAATGAGAAGCCACCAAGAATAGCACCCACTTGCGGCAAATTAAAGAAAGCCCGAGAGCAGCAACAAAGACCCAGCACAACAAAAAATAAATAAATAAAAATTTTAAAAAATTGAAGACCTGAACAGAAGAATGGATTTTAACCATCAGGTCTCTAGAAGAAAATAAAGTCCTTAATTTATAAGCATATCTAGCTTCTACGGTGTAAACCATGGCCAATTTCAAGCTATCAATGTGACATCACTGAATGAAGATTTAAGAGATGAAAGCAATCAGCTTTCAATTAGCTAGTACAAGCCAGCTCCAGCATGCCACTCCCTGTATCTATTTAAAAAAATAATTTGTTATTAAAAACTTCCAGGAAAACTCCAGGCCCAGATGTCTTCACTAGTGAATTCTATCAAACATTCAAGGATGAAATAATATGAATTTTACAGACTCCTTCAAAAATTAGAGAAAGAGGTCTCTTCTTACATAATGAGGCTAGAATTACTCTGATACTAAACAAAAACATTACACAAAATCTAAGACCAATATACTTCATGAACATAAATGCAAAAATTCTTTAAAAAATGTTGGCAAATTAAAAAATGTTGGCAAATTGAACTCAGCTATATATAAGAAGTATAATAAATGAGCTTTATCATGAGCTTGGTCATGACAATATAATTCAACATACTAACAGGATACAGGAGAAAAATTATTACCATTTAAACAGATATATAAAAGACATTTGATCCAAGACAATACCCACTTACGATAAAATTTCTTAGGAAATTCTGACTAGAAAGGAATTTCCTCAGCCTGAAATAAGTCATCTATGAAAAAACTACAGCTGACATCATACTTAATAGTGAAAGACTGAACACTTTCCTCCTATTAAAGGAACAATGCAAGGATGCCTGTTTTCACCACTGCTATTCAACAATGTGGGGCTTCCCTGGTAGTTCAGTGGTAAAGAATACCCTTGCCAAGCAAGAGTTGCAGGTTTGATCCCTGGGTCAGGAAGATCCCCTGGAGAAGGAAATGGCAATCCACTCCAACATTCTTGTCTGAGAAATCCCACGGACAGAAGAGCCTGGTGGGCTCCAGTCCATGGGGCCCCAAAGAGTTGGACACGACTTAGCAACTAAATAACAGCAAGAGCAATTCAACAATGTACTGGAAATCTTAATTAGTTCAATTAAGGCCAGGGGAAAAAGTGTGTAGATGGGGAAGGAAGTAAAACTGTCTGTATTTGCAGGAATATTATGAGTATGTATATAGAATGCCCTAAGAATCTATATTGGACTTCCCTTATAACTCAGTTGGTAAAAAATCTGCCTGAAATGCAGGAGACCCGGGTTCGATTCCTGGGTCAGGAAGATCCCCTGGAGAAGGAAATGACAATCCACTCTAGTATTCTTGCCTGGGAAATCCCATGGACAGAGGAGCCTGGCAGGCTACAGTCCATGGGGTCACAAGAGCTGGACACAACTTAGCAACTAAATCACCAAGCCAAGAATCTATATAAAGTTATTAGAACTAATAAGTGAATTTAGCATAGTCTTGTTGCAGCAAGAACAGAAATGAGTGAACAGTCTTCAGCACATAATAGCCAAACAGGCCTGCAAGAGTTAAACAATCTTGGTTATTCCATAGCTATTACTACTAACAAACATTTGCAGCTAGACTTGTCCTTCACAAAGCTAACTACTCTCTGAGTCCATAGAGATTATACTCTACACATGGCATTCTCCTCCTCCAACACCCTGTTGTGCATTCTGCATTTCAGAAAGAAGGTCCCAGGTCAATAACTTCAGGGACACCAGATCAAACAGTAAATTTTTGGTTTTTACTGTAACAGTAAAATTTCAGTTTATTTTACCAAACTGTAAAACAAAAACACTTGCTGAGTTGCCTGGTACCAGCTGTGGCTGTTTTGAAACTTTGCAAAGAAAAAAAAAAAAAGCAAGACTTTCATTGGAATATAAAAATCTCTCCAGTCCCCTAGAGAGAGGGGACATAGTTCTTGAGGCACTAGCCTGCTGTGTATTCCCCTTTGCCAGGCAAAGATAAAGCCATTTTTCTATTTCCTCCAAACTGTCTCTGCATTTTGGCAACCATCTCAGGAGAAAAGGTAGCTATATATGAATCCAGTATATATCTTAAATACTGGAAACAGTCAATTAGAAGATGAAAAACTTAAATACCATTTGCGATGGTATATCAAAAAGAGTGGTCAGTAGGGATAAATTTTAGGAAATACATGAAGACTTACACACTGAAAACTACAATATACTGCTGAGAGTAATCACAGAAGACCTAACAAATGACAAAGTATACCATGTTCATGTTTCAGAGAACTCAATACTGTCAAAGTGGCAATTCTCCCCAGATCTGTATACTCAGTATAATTCCAATTAAGTTCCCAGCTGGCTTTTGTGTATGTGTGAAAATTGACAGGCTGATCCTAAAATCTGTAAGCAAATGCACAGAATCTGTAGCAGTCAAAGCAACCTTGAAAAAGAATATCAGAAGACTGGCAATAACTGACTTTAAGCTTTCCTATAAAGCTCTAGTAACCAAGACAGCATAGTATTGGCAAAAGGATAGGAGAGGAAATACACAGTATGTGTGTCTGTCATTTTTGCTGTTCAGTTTGCACGTTGCATCCCCTGCGCCCCATGAGCACCAAATTCCAATGGAGCCTTGAATGGGAGCTTAGCAAGACTCAAAGCAAGAAGCTGGTAATCTGGTTACTTTTATGACTGCTGAGAGCCTGGAGAGGCCACCCTCTTGATTCCACCCAGAACTTACTTGCAACACATAGTCCCATTCCAAGAAACACAAATGACCAAGAAATCCAACCATATCCTTTCTGACATACATTGTGTGTGTGTGCTTAGTGCTCAGTCGTGTATGACTCTTTGCCACCCTTTGGACTGTAGCCTCCGGGCTCCTCTGTCTATGGGATTCTCCAGGCAAGAATACTGGAGTGGGTTGCCGTTTCCCCCACCAGGGGATCTTCCTGTCCCAGGGAATGAACCCGCATCTCCTGTGGCTCCTGCATTGCAGGCAGATTCCTTACCCACTGAGCCATCAAGGACATATGTTACCTCCTTGTATTTGCCAACCACTTACTGTTGAAAATGATGACAAAGAAAAGATAGAACAACAAGCAGTTGCAATTGCATTTTACATGTCTAGAATGTGCACATGTGCGTGTACCAAAAAGTAACATAAAAACAGTTGAGCGAGTTTTGTGCAACATTTCCACAGTTATGTTAAGAAGTAAATAAATATGCATGTATGAGCTACAAAATGTGAATTATGCAATTTTGGTGATTTTGAATATGAGTCAAGCGCTGATGTATTTGCATTTAACACTGATATTGTAGAATACAGGCTATAAAATTTATGGTAATAGTTAAAATTTTCAACTTTACTTGGAATAACATTAAATAATAAATAAAAAGCACAATGTCAAGGTCAACATCAATGATCATAAATGATATCAATAGCATGTAGCTATGATATGATGTGATGAAATGGCACTTTATCCTGTGATCTTCCTCTCCACACCCATAATCCCAGTTTAACCAAGAGAAATACATGAGACAAATCTCAAATGGACAGTCATTCTACAAATACCTGGCTTATAATTATAAAAATCATCAAAGTCAGTAAAAGTCTGAGAAACTGTCACAGCTAAGAGGAGCCTAAGGACATGACAACTCAAAGTATTCTGGATAGGATCCAGGAGTAAAAAAGGGACATTATCTAAAAAAAAACCAAAAAAACAAAAATTAACTAACTTTGAATAAAGTATGCTGCTGCTAAGTCGCTTCAGTTGTGTCCGACTCTGTGCGACCCCATAGACGGCAGCCCACCAGGCCCTACCGTCCCTGGGATTCTCCAGGCAAGACTTTAGTTAATGACAATGTATCAATGCTGGTTCATTAATTACAGCAAATGTATTATATTAATGTATAAAGTGGCTTCCCTGGTGGCTCAGTCGGTAAAGAATCCTCCTGCAATGTGGGAGACCTGGGTCCAATCCCTGGGAGGAGAAGATCCCCTGGAGAAGGAAATGGCCACCCACTCCAGTATTCTTGCCTGGAGAATCCCATGGACAGAGGAGACTGGTGGGCTACAGTCCATGGGTCAGAAAGAGTCAGACACCACTGAGTGACTAAGCACAAGATGCTCCTTGGTATAGAGTATTTGGGAATTCTCTATAGTATCTTCTTAATTTCTCTGTAAATCAAAAACTTCTAAAAAAAATGAAGTCTATTTAAAAAACGTCAAAAGGGGGACTACAGGGGAAAAGCTTTATATTTTAATACCTTTAATAGCACTTTTTTCCTTACTTTTTGAACAAACGGACTTGTACTGTCATTTTACACTGGGCGCCACAAATTACATAGCCTACCATGCCTCTGTCCCTACCTCTATCACCCAGACCTCAAAAAACTAGGGTTGATTTGGACCCTTTCAAGAGTCCAAGAGGCCAAGAGTGAGTAAGGCTGTGAGAATGCTGGGGCTCAGGAGGGAAGAGTTCTGTGCTCTAAGTTCATCTGGATTCTGGGAAAGGCAGCAGCCACCAGTCTGGAAAGGCCCCCAGTCAGGCCAAATGGTGTTCCTAAGAAAGATCCCTTCTCACTCCACTCTGGTGGACAGTGTGGACTCAGAGCATCCTGGATCTGGAAGGGACCGTGTTCATTGTTCTACCACAGCCCCTGAGCCCATGTTTCAGGGAGAAGGAGGAGGACACAAAGGCATGGAGAAGGGTAGAAGGCACCCAGCCTCCACAGCCCTTCAGCCAGTGACAGCCCAAGCCTTGCCCAGCCAAGAGCCCGCTACTGCGTCCTTCAGTCCAGGTCCGCACCTGCCTTCCCTCCCCCTGAGTGTCTCCCAGAAAACTGAGGTGCCACCCTACCTTTCCTCAGAGTCCCTTCCTTCTTTCTCTGGGCATCTGCAAGGGTGTGTGTGTCTGTGTGTGTCCCTTCCTCATTTCTCTGGACATCTGCAGTGTGTGTGGGTGTGTGTATGTGTGTCCCGGTTCAGTTAGGACGAGGCCAGAAGCAGAAGAGAGGGGGCTCGTCACTGCACTTCCCACCTGGCTATTCCCCCTGGGGCGGGAGTAGGGGAGCCAGGCCTGGGAGCCCCAGGCTGGATGGGGCCTGCTACAGTCCCAGGAAGCAAGTCTTGAGATCCAAGTACTGATATGGGTGTCATTAGGAAGGAATGCAGAGGCGGTAGCAGCAGGGGGAACCTCTGGGCTGGAGAGCGCAGAATTCCTCAAGACCATCTCCAGACAGATGGGCCCTACAAAGGCAAACCAGACCTCCATGGAGTCTGTGCTGGAGAGGGGCTCTGCAGGCAAGGGCGAGGGGGACTCTGTATCTGCCACACAAGTGCAGTCTCACCAGGGAGCAGGAATCCCTGAACCAGAGACCTACCCAGGGCTTCCTCAGAGCTCCCAGAGAAAGGCCACGCCCCTGGAGACTGTTGTCATGGCAGCAGCTGGCAGGGGCTGACAGTCTTCCCCCTTGGCCTGCATGGCTGCTCTGCCTGCCTTCTGGGACCTTCAGCTCCTGCTCCCTGAAAAGGCCTCTGTTGTCCACCTTGACTGCGAGTAAAAATGGCTACAGCCCACTGCCCAGTAGCAGTTTTACAAAGTTGTTAAAGGTTCAGTGTCTCATGTCACATTACCACGGTTTAAATCCCATTTCTGCCACTCACTGGGCTTCCTTGGTGGCTCAATGGTAAAGGATTCACCTGCCAATGCAGGAGACGGGTCCCTGGGTCAGAAAGATCTGGAGAAGGAAATGGCAATCCACTCCAGTATTCTTGCCTGGAGAATCCCATGCACAGAGGAGCCTGGAGGACTACAGGCCATGTGGTCACAAGAGAGTCAAACACGAAATGATTGAGTGACTGAACCACTGCTACTCACTATTATCTGTTTCCATGGGAACAATTTGTAACCTCCCAGAACCTGAGGCATCTCACTTTCAAAACGGAGTTCCTTAGACTAAACTCTTACGGGACCCTAAATCAGCAGTATCAAATCAAATCCATGGGAAGAATTATTTCATCATCATCACCTTCCCTCCCCCCATATGAGCCAAGTAGCAGACCACATTTCTTTGTACCAAATGGTTGTCACCATGGCAGAACCCTCTTCACCTTATCCTCTCAAAGGAACCCCAGGCAAGGATACTGGAGTGGGTTGCCATTTCCTTCTCCAGGAGATCTTCCCAACCCAGGGATTGAACCCATATCTCCAGCACTGCAGGCAGATTCTTTACTGACTAAGCTACAAGGGAACCCCATTAATGCCATGTTCTCTATCAAAAATGCTCCCATTTCAGATAATCAATGTTTTCAAACTATTTGTACTTAGATGCATGAATGTGCATTCTGACTTATGAAAATCAAAGTACTCAGTCTTTTTAGATTCACGTTTTTTACAAACTTTACTTTATTCTAGAGTTCTAGAATTGAATGATTACCAATTTAGACTGGCGCTTCTGTTTGTGATTTAGGTCTAGAGACTCAAAAAATCCTGAAGTCACGGAAAAGTGAAAGCTTATTGTCCACGAAAATGACAAGACATGAGAGTCATTTTGATAGCACCTAAACGGACATGATTGAGTTATGGATGTGGATTAAAACTGGAAGAGGTGGCATATGATAGTGACTCATTAAAGAGAAACAGTCCAGTTTCAGTGCAGGATCTGAACTGTTAGGGAAATAATGGGCCTTGGTAGCTGATGACAGGAGAATGAGGGAGAGAGGTGTTATCAAGGGAAGAGAGAGAGGAAGAGGCAATAACCCTCAAGACTGGATGCTGACCGTCTCTGATAACCAAGAAAAGGCACACATAAACAAAAGAGAGGTGAGTGACGATGTCTAGTGTGTCGGGGGTCAAGAAATACCGGCTGGTTGCGGCAGCGCGGCCGCCGGTCAGAGTGGTAACTGGGGATCTGAGCTCGGCGGTGACGCGCGGCCCTCACGTGACCAGAGCCCGTGTCTGCCCAAGTCCTTCTCGTCCTGGTCCTTTTTGCCTGTCCAGACACCATATGCCTATCGCCCTTTGGACGAGGGGAAAAGCAGAAGAAAGTAAGTCCCCTTCGCCCTCTTAAATCGGTGTGAGTGTTGGTGCTGCCCAGTAACCTTTGGGGTTGGGATGGCACTGAGTCCAGGCGTTCTCCCTGCAAAACCTCGCCCCCGCGCCCCCATTTCGGTACAAAAAATGGTGGTCTAGGGAGTGGGCTGGGGAGGTGAGTGGATCCCCCGGTGGAAGACAACAGGGGCATTGAGAAATAGTTTCTAAGCAGACCTTCGCTTTCACTTCCCGCCTGAATAGAAATGACGAGCGTTACTGGGTAGGGGCGGGGTGGGGGGTGGGGAGGACGAAGCTTTCAGATGGAGCGGGGTGGGGGCAGGGGGATACGGGGTGGGGAGGCGGCGACCGTTGCCCAGAAAGGGGGCGTGTGTCAGTTTTTCCCTCCTCCCCGCCCCCTACCCTGTCTCGGCGTCTGTCTGCAGCTCGGCAGGTCACAGCGGGGCACCTGGAGGAGAGGCCGCCTCGGAACCAGCCGCCGGGAGAGGTCCAGATAGGGGAAGGGGTGGGCAGTGGGCCGGGATGGGGTGCGAGGGAGGTTGCTGGAGGGAGCCGGGTCCACGGCACCGCCGGCCCGCTCCGCCCCGGTCCCTGCGGGAGAGGCCTGTGTGGCAAGGCCTGCCGGGAAAATGGTGGGCTTTCGGAAGGAGGGGGCGACAAGGTGGCGGGGGTGAGAGGGGACCAAACGCGGCGGGGTCCCGGGGGCCGGAGAGCCCCTCCGTCAGCGTAGGTTGATGGACCCGGGCCCAGACTGGGGAAGAGGCAGGTATTGGAACTCGTGGGCGGGGTCTTAGTCCAGGCAGCGCGTATTCTGACTCGCCTCTGTCTTTCTTGTCTCCTCTGTATCACCGTGCTTTAAAAAAGACCATCCTGAACATGGAAAAAGCCTGCAAAGAGCCCGAGGAGCAGCCACAGAGCTCGCCCAAGGCGGATGAAGAGCGGCCTTCTGTGGAGCCGTCTCCCGAAAAGTCGTCTCCGGAGGAGCAGTCTTCGGAGGAGGTGTCCTCGGAGGAGGAGTTCTTTCCCGACGAATTCCTTCCTGAGCTTCTTCCCGAGATGCTCGAGTCCGAGGAGCGCCCTCCTCAGGAGCGCCTGTCGAGGAAGGACCTTTTTGAGGCGCGCCCTCCCATGGAGCAGCCTCCTTGCGGAGTGGGCAAACACAAGCTAGAAGAGGGAAGCTTTAAGGAAAGGCTGGCCCGCTCCCGCCCGCAATTTAGAGGGGACATACACGGCAGAAATTTAAGCAACGAGGAGATGATAAAGGTAGCAGAGGAGATGGAAGAGATGAAGCGAGTACGAAACAAACTGATGATCATGCACTGGAAGGCCAGGCGGAACCGTCCTTATCCTATTTAATGTGTTTGGCTTTGAATTTTGTTTTGCCTGATGTATTATCACTTGAACGTTGCTTTTTCTTACATACCTTACAACGTCTTCCTAATCTGAACTTTTTGTGTGGTTTTGAGGTATTTCTCTTGTAACTGGCATAAAATGGCGTCTCACCCCCATCTGCAAGACATCCTCTTTCTTCTCCATTTGCATGGAAAGATGCACAGTATATATTGTGGAGTGGAAAAAGGCAATTTTCATAAAGTATATGTAGTATCCCATTTTTGTAAAAAGTGTATATTTATATATTAATATGCAAAGAAAAAACTCAAAGTATATACTGCAGAGGTTTAACAGTGACTATCTGTGTGGCAGGATAACAGGTGGTTTGTTTTGTTTTTCATTTTTGGTTCATCTGAATTTCTCATTTTCTCAAGATGAACACATTTTACATGTGTTACTAAAAAAAGACAATACAATGGGAAAAATTGTAAAGCAATGAAATAATTTGTCAATCAGCTTATAATGTGGCACTTAATAAATACTTTTCAGAACTTTAAAAAAGAAAAGTAAATCCCATGTTTTTTTCCTGAATCTCTTAGACAGAAATGTAAACCAGGTACTGTACTCACATTTGTTTAAGGGTATTGTTTTCCTACTTAAATAGGAATAAGATGATTTATTATTTATGGTTTATTTATTACGGGGCCTCGGTGGAACCAAGTGAGGTGAAGGTCATGTGAGCTATATTTTTTCCTCTACTGGCACAGGCTGGACCCATCCCCTATAGATTGCCTTCAGATACTGGGGATGGTACCCAAAGGTCTTGTTTGCACTCACAAATCCTGTGTGATGCCAGATAAGTGCTACATACTCCTCCTGTCCTGCTGTTCTTTCCTGGATACTGCCATGTCTACTGGCTATAGCTGCCCCTTCTCCTGGATCCTGCTCCTTCCGTGGCCCCCGTCACAGCTGAGGCACCAGAGTTCTCCAGGTGCATAGCTTTACTGATTGCTCTGGAGTCCCTTCAGGACCAAAGCTGAATGAACCCTGTCTCTTAAGATATATGAAGGATGCCCCTTCTCTAGCTTTAATATTACACCTATCCATGTGGATACCATTCCAGTGCTGCTTAAAACCTCTTAAGTCTTATAGAATTCTGAGCAAAATAGTCCTTTTCTCCCAAAAGCCTCCCTTTTCTCCATTGGACGCAAACATGAGTTCACCTGGGCTTGGAGAAAAATTTGTGAGCCAGACACAATGCTATGTGCCTAGAATTGGAACCCCCCTCTTTCAAATGATTTCCAAGGATAACTATGGTTGTAATTCCCCAATACTTGTCTTAGGGTGAGTTCTCTCCCAGAGGCTTCTGGCAGGCTTGCCTTACCAATTCCTCTAACTTGCTCAGTATGTATAAGAGGAAATTATGACTTAAGCTCAAGCTAGGATATTGCCCATCTGCCCCAACCTACACCAACAAGAAACATGCGGAAATACTTTGTAAGTCATTAAATTACTATTAAACTTGTTTGTAAAAATCTAAAATTTTGTTTTATTGATTGTATTCACTCTGGAAACACAGACAGTGGTTAATAATTTCTCAGAATTGTAACCCAATCATGAACCCAGTCTGTCTGATGAACTACATAAGCTTCAGTGTGTTCACATCTCTAGAAAGTATAATTTGCAATTCCAAAGGGTTTGGGAGAGGTACTGTTTCCCCAAATTCAACAGTAAAATTTAAATATTTCAGGTGTCAGGGTTTCTCCTATAAAATAAGCAGAGACCTGGGCTCTAACCCAGACCCACTAAATCTGCTTTTCTGTTTATAAGCACATAAGCTAGAAAGTGACTGCTAGGTATATACAATATATTCCTAGTTTTAGTAAGGATAAATCATGACATAAATAGAAGTACAGATGATTATAAGAAAACTAAAGAGGTAAAAGCCTTGTCCAACCATATTTTTAAATAAGGAATTAAAAATTCCTTATTTTTTAAGGAAAAATCAATTTTACTACATAAAATTTAATTTTTGGGGGGGGGGGCTTCCCTGGTGGCCCAATAATTAAGCCTCCATGCTTCCAATGCAGGGGGCATGGATTTGATCCCTGGTTGGAGAACTAAGATCCCACATGTGGCATGGCACAGACAAAAATAAACAAGTTTAGATTTTTTTTGCAGCAAAGCAAGACCATATACAGAATAAATATGGTATAAATAAATAAAAACCTAAGAGAGGTGACAAAACAGCAAGATGTATTTTCTATGACTGACATTTTGTAATGCCTTGCACTACTTCCTTACAATATGAGTAAAGTACATCAAAAATAAGTTCAAAGTTCTTTGGTAATCAGATATCAAAGTGGTAAGCCAGTCCTGTGCTCTTGATTTTGCTTTTAATTTTTTTACTGTGTGATGCCATTTGGAGGATCTTCATGTCTTCAGATCATTCCTCAAGACTATGGTAGCCTGATGATGCTGATTGGGCTGGATTCTGGCTGGAGTGAGACCAGGGTCTAGCAACTCGCCAGTTCTATAGGACAGGATGAATCTAGCTCCCTGGACAGGATGTGGAAGGGCTCCCCCAAGGCACACCCCTCTCCAGGGTGGTCTGACATTGGTTTCTCTGCTCCAGCCTGCAGCAGGCACCACTCTTCTAGGCTGAGGCCCAGACTGTCCTAGACATGCATACCTGGAAGACAACGACTGTCCCCATTGCAGGTCAGAGCACTTTGCCTCTCCTTCCTTCTCCCTCCCTCTTTAGAGGAACCTTCTATAGGGGAGGAGATAAGCCCAAGGATTCCCAACTGGAAACACTGGTTTCTGGCCTGGGCCTAACCAGGTAACTTAGGGCTGAAGCAGAAGGGCCTGCCCCTTCTGTCAGAGTCCAGTGAAGTACCCGCCCCCCATCCCGAAATGGAATTAGACCTCAGACAAGACCTCACCCATCCCTCTCCCACTCACCTTGCTCAGATTCCAGGAAGGGCCTCAGATGTGCCCCGGCCTGTTTGGGTGGTTCTGTGGTGACTTTAGGTCTGTGTGTGCTGGTGCGGCGCTTCTGATGTTTGCGTCAGCCCAGGCCCAGAGGTACAGGTGCCCCCAGGTAAAGGGAGCTTTAAAGGCCTGTGGTCTGACAGCTCAGGAGAAAAGAGGTGTCACTCCTGTGTGAACACCCCTATGCACTGCAGTACCAGGGGTCAGGGCAGTCAGGCTGTGGGTTGGTGTGAAGACATTTTGGAGGTGTTAATGGTGGAGGGTCAGCAGCATCCAGAGCCTGGTTGTCTGGGCCTCTCACCACTTCCCTGCTCACACAGAGGGCTCACATCCCTGTCACATGTCCAAGAAGCTACCAGCCGCCAACTCCAGAGCACAAAGCATTGAGGGTCCAGGACCCTGGAGAGAGCTGTGTGCTAAGCAGGATGCCCACAATGCCTGGGAGTGGGAGCCCCTCTAGTGAGGAAGCATAGAGGTATCAGGTTCAGGGTTCTTGCAAAATGCCCAGAGACTGCTCCCTTTCCCATTCAGAAATACAATTATTTTTACAAATGAGGAAAATTATACAGATAAATAAGAGGTAGACTGTGTGTTCTCAGATTTATCTGAATCAAATTCTGTATTCTTCCCAGTCTGCCTCCAATTTAGATTGCAGCTTTCTGGGGCTTAGGCAATAATTTATTTGGATTTGCTAAGTATGCTGTCCTTGTTGGTTTGTGCATTTGGGTGAGTTTCCACACTATCATCTTTTTCCAGGTGGAAATGTCCAATAGGCAGTTAGATATGGAAATAGGGATTTTGGCTCGTGGTATGCAGTGTATCCCAGAAACTCAGTGGTTAAAGAATCTGCCTGCAATGCAGGAGACACAGGTTTGATCCCTGGGTGGGGAAGAGCCCCTGGAGGAGGGTATGACAACCCACTCCAGTATTCTTGCCTGGTGAATCCCATGGACAGAGGAGCCTGGCGGGCTACAGTCCATAGGGTCACACAGAGTAGGACAGGACTGAAGTGACTGAGCACACACACACTCAGTGCATAGTAAGCAAGAATCTAATTGAATATCCTTCTATCCCTTACTATAAATATACACGTTTCAGAGTGAGATTCTACTGAATTCACTGATTCATGGTCTGTGTGTAAAAAATGAACTTTTTCTTTACACCTCTTTGCCAAGATAATACTTTTTTTAAGTTTAGAAACTAGAGGTAAGCTCGCCATCTCGTGGCCTTAGCCAGAACTGCGAGTAGAAAACAGCTACTCAGTAGTTTCTGGCAGGATTGAGGTCTTCTCCCCCCATCACCCAATAGTTTCTCCTTCCCTCTCCTTGAGTGAGTGAGTGTGTTAGTGGCTCAGTCAAATCCAAATCCGACTCTTCGCAACCTCAAGGATTGGGGCCCGCCAGGCTCCTCTGTCCATGAAATTCTCCAGGCAAGAATACTGGAGTGGGTTGCCACTCCCTTCTCCA
Source organism: Bubalus bubalis (assembly GCF_019923935.1). Taxonomy (NCBI): domain Eukaryota; kingdom Metazoa; phylum Chordata; class Mammalia; order Artiodactyla; family Bovidae; genus Bubalus; species Bubalus bubalis. The sequence goes on from NC_059181.1 coordinate 88,787,824, forward strand.
GGGGATCTTCCCTACTCAGGAATGGAAGCCACATCTGCATTGCAGGCAGACTCTTTACCATCTGAGTCACTATGCTGTGACAATGCTGCGATCCCAGTTCAATCCCTGGGTCAGGAAGATCCTTTGGAGAAGGGATTAACAACCCACTCCAGTATTCTTGCTTGAGAAGTTCCAAGGACAGAGGAGCCTGGTGGGCTACAGTTCATGGGGTCGCAAAGAGTCGGACACGACTGAGCGACTAACACACTCATTCATTCAAGAAGAGGGAAGGAGAAACTATCGTGATGGGGGAGGAAGACCTCAATCCTGACTGATACTGGGCCGACACAGTTATCAGCTTCTTCCTGGGGAGGCAGGGGTAGTGAGATGGCACAAGAAGCAACCTGTTGTTAGGTGGTTTTTCCCTGTCTCAGGTCAAGATAAGTGTGTGTGTGTAGGGGAGCAGGGGGTTTAAACTGAGTGATCTTATACTATTGTCACTTTTTCTCTGAATGGGAAGTTACATATTTCTACTAGAAAAATATATGCAAATATAGAAAAGTATAAAAGAAGATATAAATTAGTTTCTCTATGTAGAGAAAATAATATTAATATGCATTACTTATATTGTGTGTGTAAATATATATATCTCCTTTTATATACTCATAACTTACTTTTTATATAGTATATATGTGTATTGGAAAAGGAAATGGCAACCCACTCAAGTATTCTTGCCTGGAGAATCCCCATGGACAGAGGAGCCTGGCAGGCTATAGTCCATGCGGTTCCAAAGAGTTGGATACAACTGAGGGACTAACACATATATGTATTACTTTATATAATTATATGATATATATCTGAATACCTTTATGTATTCATATGTATATTTGTATTTATATCTTATATAGCATATATTTTGTTTATTCCTTTTTCTTTAGATGTGCCATGATATTCATATAGGTATTCATTCCATCAACCACACTGCTTGACAAGGAAAAGCATCTCACCATGTGTAGTCAGGCTGGCTAAAACTGATACTGGTTCAGTCCAGTTCAGTCACTCAGTTGTGTCCGACTCTTTGCGACCCCATGAACTGCAGCATGCCAGGCCTACCTATCCATCACCAACTGCTGGAGTCTACCCAAAGCCACGTCCATTGAGTTGGTGACGCCATCCAACTATCTCATCCTCTGTCGTCCCCTTCTCCTCCTGCCCTCAATCTTTCCCAGCATCAGGGTCTTTTCAAATGAGTCAGCTCTTCGCATCAGGTGGCCAAAGTATTGGAGTTTCAGTTTCAACATCAGTCCTTCCAGTGAGCACCCAGGACTGATCTCCTTTAGGATGGACTGACTGGATCTCTTTGCAGTCCAAGGGACTCTCAAGAGTCTTCTCTAACACCACAGTTCAAAAACATCAATTTTTCAGTGCTCACCTTTCTTTATATTCCAACTCTCACATCCATACATGACTACTGGGAAAACCATATCCTTGACTAGATGGACCTTTGTTGGCAAAGTAATGTCTCTGCTTTTTAACGTGCTGTCTAGGTTGGTCATACCTTTCCTTCCAAGGAGTAAGTATCTTTTAATTTCAAGGCTGCAATCACTATCTGCAGTGATTTTGGAGCCCCAGAAAATAAAGTCAGCCACTGTTTCCACTGTTTCCCCATCTATTTTCCATGAAGTGATGGGACTGGATGCCATGATCTTCGTTTTCTGAATGTTGAGCTTTAAGCCAACTTTTTCACTCTCCTCTTTCACGTTCATCAAGAGGCTCTTTAGTTCTTCTTCAATTTCTGCCATAAGGGTGGTGTCATCTGCATATCTGAGGTTATTGATATTTCTCCCGGCAATCTTGATTCCAGCTTGTGCTTCCTTCCAGCCCAGCTTTCTCATGATATAACCTGCATATAAGTTAAATAAGCAGGGTGACAATATACAGACTTGACGTACTCCTTTTCCTATTTGGAACCAGTCTGTTGTTCCATGTCCACTTCTAACTGTTGCTTCCTCACCTGCATACAGGTTTCTCAACAGGCAGGTCAGGTGGTCTGGTATTCCCATCTCCTTCAGAATTTTCCAAAGTTTATTGTGATCCACACAGTCAAAGGCTTTGGCATAGTCAATAAAGCAGAAATAGATGTTTTTCTGGAACTCTCTTGCTTTTTCCATGATCCAGTGGATGTTGGCAATTTGATCTCTGGTTCCTCTGCCTTTTCTAAAACCAGCTTGAACATCTGGAAGTGCACGGTTCACGTATTGCTGAAGCCTGGCTTGGAGAATTTTGAGCATTACTTAACTAATGTGTGAGATATGCAATCACCTCCACTAGTTTTGTACGTAGTGATGCTTCCTAAGGCCCACTTGACTTCACATTCCATGATGTCTGGCTCTAGGTGAGTGTGAGCGATCACACCTTCGTGATTATCTGGGTCATGAAGATCTTTTTTGTACAGTTCTTCTGTGTATTCTTGCCACCTCTTCTTAATATCTTCTGCTTCTGTCCCTATGCTTTCTGTCCTTTATCGAGCCCATCTTAGCATGAAATGTTCCCTTGGTGTCTCTAATTTTCTTGAAGAGATCTCTAGTCTTTCCAATTCTATTGTTTTCCTCTATTTCTTTGCATTGATTGCTGAGGAAGGCTTTCTTATCTCTCCTTGCTTTTCTTTGGAAATCTGCATTCAGATGCTTGTATCTTTCCTTTTCCCCTTTGCTTTTTGCTTCTCTTCTTTTCACAGCTATTTGTAAGGCCTCCTCAGACAGCCATTTTGCCTGTTTGCATTTCTTTTTCTTGGGGATGGTCTTGATCCCTGTCTCCTGTACAATGGCATGAACCTCCATCCATAGTTAATTAGGCACTCTATCAGATCTAGTCCCTTAAATCTATTTCTCACTTCCACTGTATAGTCACAAGGGATTTGATTTAGGTCGTACCTCAATGGTCTAGTGGTTTTCCCCAGTTTCTTCAATTTAAGTCTGAATTTGGCAATAAGGAGTTCATGATCTGAGCCACAGTCAGCTCCCAGTCTTGTTTTTGCTGACTATATAGAGCTTCTTCATCTTTGGCTGCAAAGAATATAATCAAATTGATATTATAAGGGTCTTTAAAAACAAGCTTTAATATCAATAGTGTGGGGCTTCCCAGGTGGTGCTAGTGGTAAAGAATCTGCCTGCCAATGCATGAGATGTGGGTTCGATTCCTGGATGGGGAAGATCCCCTGACATAGGGAATGGCAAGCCACTCCAGTATTCTTGCCTGGAAAATTCCATGGACAGAGGAGCCTGGCAAGCTACAGTCCATGGTGTACCTATATAAAACTAAAACTTAATTCTCTTTTTCTCTGGTATAAGGAAAAAGTTTCATAGACTATCAGTCTGCTCTTGATAAGAGATTGTGAAAGGTTTTTCTTTACCTTTTAATCTGCCTAGAAAAAATAAAGAATTTGTGTCTTACCAAAGTAATTTCCTATGCTTCATATTCATCATCAGGTCTCCAGTTACTTAAAACCAAGTCTTATGAGTATGTGCCTTTAAAATCTTTTTTCACTTTGGTTAGATGGATAATTAAGTAGCTTCATAATGATCTGTGATCCTTCTTAGTCAAGGGTCCACCTTTTTTTATTTTTTATTAACTTCCCCAAATCAAATTATAAACGAAGTATTTTTGACCTTGAACTAATTTTGGAATTTCCCAAAGGTGCTCTGGAAAATTTCAAAAGATTTATTCTCTCTCCTTTTAAAAAAATGAGCTATTAAACTAATTAGGCTTATTTGATATTTTAAACTTTCTTTGGGTTATATTCGTATATGTTAAATATAAGTGTTCCAGAAATTGTATGAAAATTTCTAGATTTCTGATATGTCCTAGTATAATATTATCAGTCATAATTCTAATTATCTTAAAATACCATCACAGAAATAGCCAAATTTCCTTATCAATTGCATTACAATGTACTCTCATTATATTTTTAATGATAGCCATTTTTAAGCCTTTTTTCCTTTATAGAAAGGAGATCAAACCAGTCAATCCTAAAGGAAATCAGTCATGAATATTCATTGGAAGGACTGATGTTGAAACTGAAACTCCAATACTTTCGCCACCTGATGCAAAAAACTGACTCCCTGGAAAAGACCCTGATGCTGGGCAAGACTGAAGGCAGGAGAAGGGGACAACAGAGGATGAGATGGTTGGATGGCATCACTGACTCAATGGACATGAGATGAGTTTGAGCAAGTTCCTGGAGCTGGTGATGGACAGGGAAGCCTGGCCTGCTGCAGTCCATGGGGTTGCAAAGAGTCAGACATGACTGAGCAACTGAACTGAACTGATTGTTTTATTCTGATGATTTTGCAAAAGTGCTTCATCTTCCAGATTCATGGGAAGGACTATGAGAACTACAATTTCTGAAATCTTTCACATCATACCACTAGACTGGATAAGAATTTACAGAACTCTAATGAAAAAATCGTATTCATAAAACTGCTAACAAAAGAACAAGATCAACAAGAGTTAATTTATGTGGGGCTGAATCAACTAATGAGGATGACTGGAATTTTTTATGACTTGTTTGAAACATCTTGATTCAATGTTTTGTTTTCCACATTTAAGGAAACCTCTTTTTCTTTTCTCTTAAGCTATCTATGGGCAATGGCACCCCACTCCAGTACTCTTGCCTGGAAAATCCCATGGGCAGAGGAGCCTGGTAGGCTGCAGTCCATGGGGTCGCTAAGAGTCGGACACGACTGAGTGACTTCACTTTCACTTTTCACTTTCATGCATTGGAGAAGGAAATGGCAACCCACTCCAGTGTTCTTGCCTGGAGAATCCCAGGGACGGGGGAGCCTGGTGGGCTGCCATCTATGGGGTCGCACAGAGTCGGACACAACTGAAGAGACTTAGCAGTAGCAGTAAGCTATCTATGACTTATATCTAGTTGTTCAAGTATACTCTTGGGGCTTCCCTGGTGGCTCAGATGGTAAAGAGTCTACCTGCAATGCAGGAAATGTGGGTTTGATCCCTGGGTCGGGAAGATCCCCTGGAGAAGGGAATGGCTACCCACTCCAGTATTCTTGCCTGGAGAATTCCATGGACAGAGGAGCTTAACAGACTAGGGTTGCAGAGTCAGACATAACTGAGTGACTAACACACACACAAAGTATACCCTTATGAGCAAAGGTGAAACAATTGATTTTCCTCCCTATCTGATCCCTCCAGAATTTGGAACCTTACTGGGTAGTTTTCATGGCAATTAGCAATTAACAGGACACAATTAGAAACACTGGTTATATGAACAAGGCTTTAACTGTGTAGGAGAAGAAATATAATTTTCTCTCTACCCTTCCAAGGTTGTGGCTGAGATCTGCTGTAATAAAAGACAGACTAACAGGAGAAAAACAAGCAGAAGTTTAATATCATGTATACCTCCTGTTCAGTTCATGGGGTCATAAAGAGTCAACATGACTAAAATGACTTAGCATGCATGCACGGATACCTCCTGTGAGGAGGTACCCAGGAAAACTGAGTAACTCCCCCAAATGGCCCAAGCCATCACCTTAAATACTACCTTCTGCTAAAGACAAAAGATGTTGGTGGGGGTGGGGGCAGTCATAGGTGGTTACTGTTACTGAACTGGCTTTATTTGCTTGATGTTCAGCAAGCCAAATGATGAGATGCTGAGGTTTTATAGCAGAGGACAAGTTTATTCACAAGGCAGTCATGTGAGGAGACAGGAGAACAAGTCTCAAATCTGCCTCCCCAATGTTAAGAGGCTTGAGATATTTATGGGATAAAGAAGCAGGGTGGCCACAGGCCTGGGGAAAGGTGATTGGAGGTGGTAGGGAAAAGGTTAGGTAATTAGTGTTTTGTGCAGGCGTATCTGAGTTACCTGCTTCTTCATGGGATGTATGTTATGAAAAAATGGAGGTGCTTATAATCTAAGGGTGGAGTTTTTGGCCCTCTGATGTTAAAAGGTCCTTCACTGGACACCTGTGCAGGCTTGATTTTAGGATTGGTGGTCCCAACCAGTTTTAGCCAGCTTGAACTGGACAGGCGCTAACTCCAAGTTCCTAGAAAACAACTTAAGCCCCGTTACTATAGTGACCCCTACGTCAGAGCCGGTAGGGGTGGTTAAGAAGTCTTATGATATATTACCTAAGCTTGGAAGATATGCAATTGAAGAAGGAAAAAAATAGAAAAAAAAATTGAAAGCATGCTTAATCAGTAAAGACAGATTACAAACAGAGGGTTTTTTTTTTTTTTTTTTAAACAAGCTGTTCCCTTATCTGCTGTTCTGTAAGATACACTCAAGGATTTCGGTTAAGGTGCCAGCTTCTGTTAACCCTATGGGGCATGGTTTTATAGTCAGACAAAGCACAGTAAACAAGAGTGTTGTTATTTAAGTTTGCTCCTTCTCTATGAGTTTATAATTTCTGTCATCCTCCTCTTCCTGGTACCAAGAGGAAGACACCCTTACAAAGGAGACTTCCCTTACTAGACTCATTTTGCATACTAACTAGTCTTCCTTTGATTATCTCTGATAGAAATGGGGGTAAGTGTAGAGAATAAAATTATTTCATTTTTCAATTTCAATGAATATTTCATTATTCAAAATAAAAACTGTAACATACCTGTGTGGATTTCAGATTCTAGTCCTGTTAAATGTGTTTGATGTTTTGTATTTTGTTTGATAGCATCTCATAACTGCCCCTCCCTCCAAACATCTTTCTTTTGTCTTTAGCTGAAGATGCTATTTAAGGTGGTCGTTTGGGCTATTTCAGGGAGTTACTCAGTTTTCCTGGATTATCATACAGGAGGTATATATGGTATCAAATTTCTGTTTGTTTTTCTAAGGTTGAAGTGAAGTGAAGTGAAGTCGCTCAGTCGTGTCCAACTCTTTGCGACCCCATGGACAATAGCCTACCAGATTCCTCCGTCCATGGGATTTTCCAGGCAAGAGTACTGGAGTGGGTTGCCATTTCCTTCTTAATCTATCTTTTATTACACAGGGGGGTCTCAGCCAAGGCCCCAGAAGGATAGAGGGAAAATTATTTTTCCTCCCATACGACATCCATGTACTTATGTTGTGTGTATACATATATCTCCTTTTACACAGTTTGTTCCCTGGTGGCTCAGATAGTAAGGTATCTGCCTGCAATGTAGGAGACCTGGGTTCGATCCCTAGGTTGGGATTATACCCTGGAAAAGGAAACAGCAACCTACTTCAGTACTCTTGCCTGGAAAAATCCCATGGACAGAGGAACCTGGCAGGCTACAGTCCATGGGTTCACAAAGAGTCAGACATGACTGAGGGACTTCACATACAGTTTGTCAATTTACTTTTTTATATAGTATATATGTATGTTACCTTATATATTGATATAATATTGTCAACTAAGAAGATGTGCATATGTATTCATTTACATATTTATTGTCGTCATATCTTATATAGCATATATTTTATTTATTCCTTTTTTTTTTGCACATGTACCATGGCATTCATCCACATGGACATTCCATCAACCACAGTCCTTGACAGTAGTGTCTATAGTGAAGATAAAATTATTCTCATTGATTTCAGAGGCCTCTGTCTGAAGGCCACATGAATGGACAGGTCCCCCAAAAAAGCATAAGGTAGAGCAAAGAGCACTAGCTTTGTTTGGAACTGAGCAGAGAAATTCAAAATGAGCTAGAACCTACTTCAGGCCAGATATTTAATCTCTGAGATCTTCTTAAATCCTTACAACACTTTGAGGAAGGCATTCATCCTTATTATAGATGAGGAGACTGAAACTCAAAAAGGTTTGGTGACTTATACAGTATCACACAACCTGTAGGAGGAGGTTAGATTTGAACTTACATTTGTCTGACTTAACCATTATGCCTTGTTTGCTCCTAAAATTTCACATTGAGTCTAGTGGCACTCACTTTTTGGAACTCAGAAAAGGTGTGAACACTACCCCACTCTCATGCCCCACTCTTATTAAGTTTGAAATCTCTTTTTTACAAGAATGCTTTTGCAATCAGAAAATTTAATAGAATGATCTCTTTCAAAATCTTTGAAGTTAAAAAAATCTCAAAGAATATCAACTGGCACATGAGAAACAGATGAAATATTTAAAACATATATTACAGATCTTGAGATAAACATCTATTACAGATTTTGAGATATCTTTGAAAAATATATATAAAAATATAAATCTCCACTCACCAATAGAAAATAAGCAAAGTATATGGAGAAGTTCACATGAGAAACAATTCACACACATGGAAACACACATATTCATAGAATTTGAATGATATTACATAAATGACATTATACCCTACTTTTCATTCAACAAAATGTTCTTTTTTCCATTCCAGCATGTCTTAGAAATCTATCCAGGTTGTTTCCTACTATGGTATAATAAGAAATGTATTTGATTTTTGTCTCCAGTTACTTGTGCATTGCTCTTCAAAGCTTTGGAACTGCCTGAATGATGGGAGTCTTTTGTTATTCATAGGGAGACCCTTTTGAGCTTATGCTTAAGGGGGTGGGGCCACTAGATAGCTTCAAGATGGGGCTGGTCACCAGAAACTGGAACTTTCAGCTCCAAGGACAACTGGGAAGGGGAACAAGATTGGATGAGCTTCCAGTTGGTTTCCCCAGTGGCTCAGTGGGTAAAGAGTGAAGTGAAAGTCACTCAGTCGTGTCCGACTTTTTGAGACCCCATGGACTATACAGTCCATGGAATTCTTCAGGCCAGAATACTAGGGTAGGTAGCCTTTCCCTTCTGCAGGGGATCTTCCCAACCCAGGAATCAAACCCAGGTCTCCCGCATTGCAGGAAGATTCTTTACCAGCTGAGCCACAAGGGGAGCCCAGTGGGTAAAGAATCCACCTGCAATGAAGGAGACACACGGGATGTTTGTTTTTATTCCTTGGTCAGGAACATCCCCTGGAGGCTAGTATTCTTGCCTGAAAAATCCCATGGAAAGAGGAACCTGGCACAAAGAGTTGGACACAGCTAAGCATGCAAGCACAGGCTGGTGAATGCATCCACATGCTGAGAGGGTGGGACACCCCACTTTCTTGGGAACAGAAGTCCATGCATTCAGGTCCCTTCAGGACCTTGCCCCTACCTCCTCATCTGACTGTTCATCTAATTTCTTTAAAATAAACTGGAAAACATAAGTAAACCTCTCCCTGAGTTCTGTGAGCCAATCTACCAAGTGTATCAAACTGAGTTAGAGGTTCATGGGAACCTCTGGTCTATAACTGGTCTGTCAGAAGCACAGGTTGACATCTGGAGTGTGAGAAGGCGCAGTCTTGTGGAAATAAGCCCTTAACATGTGGGATCTGACACTCCCTCAGTGTCAGAGTTGTTAATTGCTTGGTGGGTTAAAAAAACTGGCCTCTGTAATGGACATCTGTCATCTGAATTCCTGCTGGACTTTGACTGGTCTGGTTCAGTCAGATCTCTGAGGCCAAACCTCCATGGCTTTGCCTCAAGCTTTCTCCTGCTGTCCCCCTTCTGTCTTGACTGCCCTCTGCTTCTCTGTTAAGCAAAATCCTACTTAATCACTAAAACTCAACTAAAGTATCTTCTTCACAGTTATCAGTTATGTGTCTTTTCCTGGTGTTCTTAAATTACCAATTGACTAGACTTTATTATCAAGCTAAAACTATGTTTAAACGTCTCTCTCCCATATAAAGGCTCCCCAGGTGGTTCAGTGGTAAAGAACCCACCTGCCAATGCAGGGGACATAAGAGACACAGATTCAATCCCTGGGTTGGGAAGATCCCCTGGAAGAGGGCATGGCAACCCACTCTGATATTCTTGCCTGGAGAATCCCATGGACAGAGGAGCCTGGTGGGCTACAGTCCATGGAGTTGTAAAGAGTCGGACACAAATGAAGTGACCTAGCATACACACATGCTCTCATGTAAATCAGTGATCCCCAGGGACATTTGCGTCTTATTTGATATCCTATATAGGACAGAGGATAAAACATTTATTAAATATAAGTTTGGTGAACCAAATATTCAAGATTGTAACTGTCTCCTCTGTTTCAACCTCTATCACCCAGACCTCAAAAAACTAGGGTTGATTTGGACCCTTTCAAGAGTCCAAGAGGCCAAGAGTGAGTAAGGCTGTGAGAATGCTGGGGCTCAGGAGGGAAGAGTTCTGTGCTCTAAGTTCATCTGGATTCTGGGAAAGGCAGCAGTCTTTCCTAGACTCGGGGTCTGGAAAGGCCCCCCAGTCAGGCCAAATGGTGTTCCTAAGAAAAACCCTTTCTCACTCCACTCTGGTGGACAGTGTGGACTCAGAGCATCCTGATCTGGAAGGGACCGTGTTCATTGTTCTACCACAGCCCCTGAGCCCACGTTTCAGGGAGAAGGAGGAGGACACAGAGGCATGGAGAAGGGTAGAAGGCACCCAGCCTCCACAGCCCTTCAGCCAGTGACAGCCCAAGCCCTGCCCAGCCAAGAGCCCGCTACTGCGTCCTTCAGTCCAGGTCCGCACCTGCCTTCCCTCCCCCTGAGTGTCTCCCAGAAAACTGAGGTGCCACCCTACCTTTCCTCAGAGTCCCTTCCTTCTTTCTCTGGGCATCTGCAAGAGTGTGTGTGTGTGTGTCCCTTCCTCATTTCTCTGGACATCTGCAGTGTGTGTGTATGTGTGCGTGTGTGTGTATGTGTGTCCTGGTTCAGTTAGGACGAGGCCAGAAGCAGAAGAGAGGGGGCTCCTGTCACTGCACTTCCCACCTGGCTATTCCCCCTGAGGCGGGAGTGGGGGAGGCTGGCCTGGGAGCCCCAGGCTGGATGGGGCCTGCTACAGTCCCAGGAAGCAAGTCTTGAGATCCAAGTACTGATATGGGTGTCATTAGGAAGGAATGCAGAGGTGGTAGCAGCAGGGGAAGCCTCTGGGCTGGAGAGAGCAGAATTCCTCAAGTCCATCTCCAGACAGATGGGCCCTGCAAAGGCAAACCAAACCTCCATGGAGTCTGTGCTGGAGAGGGGCTCTGCAGGCAAGGGTGGGGGGTACTCTGTATCTGCCACACAAGTGCAGTCTCACCAGGGAGCAGGAATCCCTGAACCAGAGACCTACCCAGGGCTTCCTCAGAGCTCCCAGAGAAAGGCCACGCCCCTGGAGACTGTTGTCATGGCAGCAGCTGGCAGGGGCTGACAGTCTTCCCCCTTGGCCTGCATGGCTGCTCTGCCTGCCTTCTGGGACCTTCAGCTCCTGCTCCCTGAAAAGGCCTCTGCTGTCCACTCTGACTGCTTGTAAACATGGCTGGAGCCCACGTCTCTGTGAGCAGCTTTCACCAAGGAAATATCCCTGTAGCATATTCTGAACATCTCTAGATGGTGAGACGCTGGGAGCAAGTCCCTCCTGAATCATACAAGCCATCAAGGAACCTAGTGAGGATAACCGGAAGTCCACAAATGTATGTCCCAGGGCCGGTCTCTTTCCTGGCTTGCTAGATGAACTTAGCAATGTATTTAACCTTTTTCTCTCCTTCCTGGCTTGCCAGATGAACTTAGCAATATATTTAATCTTTTTCCAGGTCTATTTTCTCATCTGTAAATAAGATCAAAAGCAGATTTATAAAATTGTGTCTGTATAGCATGTATAATGGAGAAGGCAATGGCACCCCACTCCAGTACTCTTGCCTGGAAAATCCCATGGACGGAGGAGCCTGGTGGGCTGTAGTCCATGGGGTCGCTAAGAGTCGGACATGACTGAGCGACTTCACTTTCACTTTCACTTTCATGCCTTGGAGAAGGAAATGGCAACCCACTTCAGTGTTCTTGCCTGGAGAATCCCAGGGATGGGGGAGCCTGGTGGGCTGCCGTCTCTGGGGTCGCACAGAGTTGGACATGACTAAAGCGACTTAGCAGCAGCAGCAGCATGTATAAATAAATTTTCAATCTGGTCTCAATTCAGAGATGCACAATAATGACATTTTGGACTAGGTTCAAAGTGGTGTTAGTTTGGTTACAACTAAAGCAGCAAATATGCAAAGCAAAGGACACAGAAGAGATGACAGTGCAGGTGACTAAAGGAAACAATCCCTTCTCTGTCTTAAAGGTCACTCTAGTGTGGCCAAAGCCCAGTGGTCTTGGCAGCCCATGTGACATGAGATGCTCACCAAGTCACAGGAGCACAATAATGTGTTATGCTCCCAGTGCTGTCAGCTTGCAGAAAGAATTATAGACTAACCTACAAGGTGCTTCCCTTGTGGCTCACCTGGTAAAGAATCCGCGCGCAAAGCAGGAGACCTGGGTTTGATCCCTGAGTTGGGAAGATCCCCTGGAGAAGGGAAAGGATACCCACTCCAGTATTCTGGCCTGGAGAATTCCATGAACTGTATAGTCCATGGGGTCACAAAGAGTTGAACGCGACTGAGCGACTTTCACTTTTACTTTCACAAGGCGCTGTATCGGCTCTGTGTGAGGCACTTCACCAAAACCTAATGCCAGGTTCTGGGCCTTGACATTCTGTGACAGCACTGAGAAATGCCTCTCTTCTGTATCTGTTCTTCAGGTAAGGTGTTTTTAGTGCATGTCAACTTAGGGGCATTTTTGTGGACAGGGTTAGACATGATCTACTTCATTGGGAGGAGAATATGTCCACCTCTGCTCAATTTGGCAGAAGAAAAGTCCTAGAATATTTATCCAAAGACTGTGTGGAAAAAAAGTAAGGCACATATATTAACAGCATAAAGGGAGGCATGAGAAAGGATAAAAGAAGAGATCAAAGGTGTTCGAAGTGAAGATCTTCACTATCTGCCATGATAAGTGATGAAATGAGATGTTGACTACCATCCAAGCCATGAGTCCACAGTGCTCTGAAAAAATCCCTTTTCTTCTAGCCTGAGCTAAAGTACCTGGTTCTCTCCAAAAGCAATGGTGGTGTGAGGCCTTTGAGGTCATATGTTCATATGGCTCTATGTACCTGTGATCTATTTTTATGCTCCTGAAACATCCCAAGGAGCATTTCCTTTATGAGATGTGCCTTCCTTTATATTACCTGTTCATATTCCTTTATAGTACCAGGTCTGGGAAATTATTCATTCTAGAAGAATGGCACAGCAGGAGCAGAGTGGGTAAGATATGTTAGGGTCACACTGATTAGGGGGGGTCTCTTTTGGCTGGTACAGAGGAAAAACTGTTAATAAAGCTTAGACTATGCGACTCAGACTAGATCCTGAAGAGCGATGAAGGTCAGGATAGGGAATCTTCCAGAGCATTTGAGCAGAATGGCAAGATAAAATCAGGAAATAAGGTAGATTAATTCCAGTTTGCACCAGACATTATCTTCTCCAAATTTCTACTGACCTGCTAATAATCCCCACCTCACATGAGAGGTGAGAGGGCACGAGGAATTGTGCATTGGCCTATATAAAGCAACTGTCCCCATGCAGGACACATAGCAGGTACAGTAGTGATGAAGTTCCCAGAGACCTCTAAAGGATAATCATTTCCTAGTGATTTGGCCTTTGTGTCTCCCCCAATTTATTCACCCTCAATGTAACACATACACTGATGGTTATACAAAATAATCATAACTGCCTTTCATCGCATGTCCAAGATGGAAGGCTTCAGCACCCCCAGTTTAAGTAAATGGTAAAATTCTTAGCAGCCAAAACAATGTTGGTTAATACAGCTTATAAATTCTGTTAAAACTGTAAGCAGTAACTAATTCATGATTATGTATATGTGAGGTTTGAGGGGCTCATTAGCTGAATACAGCTGCATAGATGAAATGGAAAACTCTGAATGCATAGATGTAATGCAGAGGTTAATTCATCCTGAAAAGGGCTCCTTGATTTGTATGGGCACTATCTAAGAAGGGTTATGGCAGGCAAAATTTTAAGATGGTCCCAAAGACCTTCAAGTTTATTCCCTCCTATTTATTGTAGATGGGACCTCTGAATATGAAGAGCTACTGCTCCCATGATTATGTCACATTATATGGCAAAACGGATTTTGCAGATAGAATCCATGTCCCAAATCATTGCGTTAATCAAAAGGGCAATCACTTAGTGGGTCTGACCTAACTGAACAAGTCCTTAAAGAGATGGCCATTCCTTAAGTCAGAAAGATTTGAAGTGTGAAAAGGATTTGATGTGAGGGAGATTTTCCACTTTTGGCTTTCAAGATAGAGGGGCCATGTGGGAAGTAATGTGGGTGATGTCTGAGCCAAGTGTGGCCCCCAGCTGATGGTCAGGAGGAAAGCAGGATCTCAATCCTACAACCACAAGGAACTTAATTCTGCCACAACCATGTAAGCCTGAAAAAGGACTCTAAGTTCCAGATGAGTGTAGCCTGGCTGACACCTTGATTTCAGCCTTATGAGATCCTGAACAGAGAACTCAATACACGCCTGACTTCTGACTTACTGAACTGGTAGCCAAAGAAATGGATGTTATTTCAAGCAGCTAAATTCGGTATTTTGTTACATGACAACAGAAAACTAATACAGGGGTCATACAATGTCTCAGATATTTTTGTAAAATTACCAAAGCAAAAATACTGACAATTAAAAAATACTGTCTTTTTCTACTCTGACTCCCCTCATGTTGGTAGTGGTGAGATGGAGGTGGGCATGTTTGGGATCAAATTTAAGGGGAAGTTGATTTGGAATCACATTTAGTTTGGGTTTACTTGTATAATTTATTCATGCTTTTCTCAGTCACTTCCGCATATAATTAATTACCAGTAAGATTTCACAGTGTACTAAGTAGAAGCTCTAAGAGTCAAACTAGAGTTATCTGACTCTAATGCTAATGAACTAATGCTATACTCTATTGCTGTTCATACGTTTAGTGAATCTTGAATAAATTTTACAGCTCAAATGAATACCATGGTGGTTTAACACCAGCCACTTGCTAGCATTTGATGCTATTTCCCACTTCATTACCTGATTCCAAGATACTTTTTCAGTCTTGGCTCCCATTGCTTCCCTATAAATATGTAAAATATGATTTATCAAAGATGAACTTCTGATCTTTTGGTACACCAGCTACATGTATGGCTTTGCCCAATCACATCCACACAAGTTCATATTAATTTCTTGGTGATATGGTATAAAATACTGACATTGACTAAGAAGATATCTTAAAATTCAAAATTTCTACTACTCTGAAGACTGTGGGAGAGGACAAATAATTTTCCCTCTACCCTTCTAGGTTCTTTACTGAGACCCTACTGTAATAAAGAACAGATTAGTAAGAGAAAAACAAACACATTTAATAACATGTATACATCCCAGGTGGCGCTAGTGGTAAAGAGTCTGCCTGCCAATGCAGAAGACACAAGAGAGGTGGGTTTGATCCTTGGGTCGGGAAGATACCCTGGAGGAAGAAAAGGCAATCCACTCCAGCGTTCTTACCTGGAACATTCCATTGACCGAGAAGGCTGGCGGGCAACAGTCCATGTAGTTGGAAACAGTTGCAAAGAGTTGGTCACGACTGCGTGAGTACACATGCACGCATAGGTCCTGTATATAAAGAGGAGACCCAGCAAAACTGAGTAACTCCCAGAAATAGCCCAAGGCACCGCCTTAAATACCATCTCCAGCTAAAGACAAAGGATGTTGCTGGTGGGGGTGGGAATGGGGGAGACCAGTCAATAGAGGTGACCAGGAAAAGTGAGGTAAACAAGAATAAGGTTGTTATGCAAATTTAACTTGTAGCCTTCTCCATTGATAAAAGTTTCTAGAGATTTAGTTATCCTTCTCCTCCAGGTACTGAGAGGTAGACACCCTTACAAGTGGAAATTTCCTTTATAAATGTAAATATCTCTTAGGAAAGGGTAACTTATCGGTTTTCTGAGCTTCTGCTAGGTCTGGATTTCTTAAAAAATCATCAGCCTAAAATAATCTTGTGCCCAAAGGCATATTTTGGAGTGGCAAATTCTGCTCCTCTTCAGGACACGGACATCAAACTGGTTTGTAAGCATCATTATTAAGAGTATTTAAGATAAAAATATTCACAAGAAAACTTAAATGTTAAGCTCATAAAAGAAAGAAATTTGACAGAGGAAGACAGCAGTTCTACCTCTAAAATTTTACCTGTCACCAATAATGAATTGTAAAACTAAATTTTTTATCAACAGTAATAATAGTAACAAATGTATTAACCATGCAAAGGAAAGATAGAATTATATTTACATTTTTCTCCAAGAAAAATTATATTACACAGACATATGAAGAGAGGATCAAAAGAGTTTGTAATAAAAAAAATTGTAGGGAAAAAATCATAGAAGTGGGCCAGGCAGTAATTAATAAAAATACTGTGTGTATGGAAATTGAGATGTTCTGTATATACCAGCTGTTCAAATTTCATAATTTCCTGTGATTTATTATAAATTAATATTAACTTTGGCACCTAGTTGCCTGCATTGCTCATATATTTTTGACATCCTTTTTCATAAAGCACGTCCCCTGAATTGTAAGTTTCAGGCCTCGTAACTTAGATCAGTCCCTGAGATGGTAAGAAGTAGTATGAAA
The DNA here is from genome assembly GCF_019923935.1 of Bubalus bubalis. Taxonomy (NCBI): domain Eukaryota; kingdom Metazoa; phylum Chordata; class Mammalia; order Artiodactyla; family Bovidae; genus Bubalus; species Bubalus bubalis. The sequence continues at coordinate 88,804,295 of NC_059181.1, forward strand.
TTTTGGTTGTAATTGGAAAGGGATAATATGGATGTGGCCATGGTAAGGAACTAGGAAATAGAGGAATTGTGGAGGTTAATCATAATCTTGAAGACTTGAACATGTGACCGATCAGCTTTTAAAATCTGAAGTTCCAATTTGGTATTATGAAATTATGTGACCTCAGAGGCTGACTTCATGGACCCTCCCCCCACCTCCGCCACCACATACACAGGGGCCCTTCACAAGGGAAGCCTCAGCTGTTCTGTCCATTTCAAACTTCCAAAAAACGTGGCTGCCTGAAGGATCCATGTTAGTATTATCACTGAGAAGGGAAAACAGGTGGCTGGGTTGTTTACTTATTCCCACACATGCTTGAATCTACCTCCTGCTTCCCAAATGACAGCAGAGAGCTCTTTTCTGTTTTTTAATGGCAAACAGGATGTAGGCTGATAGTAATAACAGTAATGATAATAATAACTATAAGGAACAGAACTGACAAATATTAAAAAGAACTAGTAAAAATCTCTCTCACTTGGACCCTCACTTCCTCAACCCTATTTCAAGTGCCTGGACAGGACTGCAAGGGAAATGCTCGACCTCCGGGGGTGGGGAGGTGGAAAGTCTAGGAAGCCGGCGGAGGAACAAAAAGGAGACTCCGGGGGTTAACCCTCAAGGGCTGATTCTCTCTGATAATCTGAGAAAGCCACATAGACATTCCAAGGAGATGATACACTTGACAAAAGATTTTCAGGTGGGGGGGGGCGGGGCGGACAACTCGGCTCCAGCTGTGCTGTTGAGTTAATCGAGGACCTGAACTTACTGTTAACATGGCCTCGCTGGACAAAGGGCTGACGTGAACTTCAGTCACTGTGTAGTCTGAGTCCTGTTTCCCGCCTAGGCACCATCTCCCTCTTACCTTGGAGCAGGCGTAGGCGGGCGCGCTTCTAGACCAGAGGAACAGAGTAGCATCTGCCCACGATTTGATCAAAGGCTATCCAAAGGCGAGGGCGAACACCAATGCGGGTCCACAACTGCATTGCCTATGCTCCTTTCCTGCCCCTGCTCCTGTCGACTTTGGGGCAAAAAAATGGTGGGCTTTTGGGGCGGTGGTCAGGCTTGGGTACCAGCTCCCTACTGCATTGAAAGCAGGTTGGCCTCCGGCCCAGGAAAAGAGGAGGAGGAGGCAAATTCCTGGGTTCCCTGCAAGTGCAGGTGGAAACCACCTGCAAACCACCGGAAAGGAAAGTGGGGAGGGGGGACCCGGGAGCAGGTCCAGTACTGCAGTTTTCACCCCACAGCCTCGTCTTCTATCCATTTTAATTCAGAAAATGGTGGGCAACGGGAATGCTGGGGAGGTGGGCGGGAACCCTGCGTGGGCGCAAGCTTCCTATTGCGGAAGACGTGGGCGGGTGGGTGGAGGGAAAGATGGAGAGAGGTAAGCACACCGGATTCCTGCCGGTGGGGTGCTTGTAGACCCTAGGGATGGGGGCGGGCAGACATGGAAGCAAATCCTTTCAGGGACTGCATTCCCCACACTTTCGCCCTGTCGCCCTGGGGGGTTGATGGAGCTCTGAAAAGGAGTGTAAGGAAAGCATGGTCTTTTTTCACAAGAAAATTCCTGACATGCCACACTAGAAGGTTAACAATATAGTTCTGGATTTTTTAAAAAATTTTTCCTCTTTTGTTCGAGTCTTCTGTTTTTCCATGTACTTGGGTAACAAATAAAGTTAAAATTAAAAAGTATAAAATTCAAAAGGGTTTGTCAAATCATCTGATAATTGTTTTAACATCACTAATCCATAAGTATGTCCCCCAATATATTTTTGTTACACAATATGTATTTTAACATTGCACAGGTGACTCTATTGCATCCTAAACTTGGAGAGCCATCTCTTGTTTGTCAGGTTAGGCTAAGCTTATGCTGGGGTAACAATCCCCAAACTTCAGTGGCTTAACATGGTAAAGGTTTCGTTTCCAGCACACAAGGAATTCCCAGCATCCCTTGGTGAAGGTCAGGGGTGAGGGGGCTCTGATTCCTATAGTTTGTCACGGACCCCAGCTGACAGAGGCTCCACAACCTGGAACCTTGCTGGTTACTGTGGCAAGGGGAGTGTCATAGAAATCTCTCACCTACTCCCTCTATAAATTCACTGTAGTCTAGAAGTAACAGAAGTCACTGCCATACACAGCTGATTAGCCAAAACTAGTCACGTAGCCTCACCGAATGACAAGGGGCTGAGGGTGCTATGGGATTAGAAGTATAGTTTTCTGTGTGCAGAGAGGCAGTATAAACAGAAAATATTCATAAAAATTCCAGGGGGAGTGCCTTTGTAAAGCACTAGAAGAAAAAATTGAAAATTGTAAAGAAAAAGTGACAAGTTTCTATGGAACAAAGCAAGAATGAATATACCCTTGGCTTTTTCTTTTCCCTCTATGGTGTTATTTTGGGGGAATCTTCAGACTACCCTTTAAGCTTGATGGATGCTGGTCCAGCTGGATTCTGGCTGGAGTGAGATGCGAGTCCAGCAATTCACCAGTTCTATATGACAGGATGAATCTAGCTCCCTGGACAGGATGTGGAAGGGCTCCCCCAAGGCACACCCCTCTCCAGGGTGGTCTGACATTGGTTTCTCTGCTCCAGCCTGCAGCAGGCACCACTCTTCTAGGCTGAGGCCCAGACTGTCCTAGACATGCATACCTGGAAGACAACGACTGTCCCCATTGCAGGTCAGAGCACTTTGCCTCTCCTTCCTTCTCCCTCCCTCTTTAGAGGAACCTTCTATAGGGGAGGAGATAAGCCCAAGGATTCCCAACTGGAAACACTGGTTTCTGGCCTGGGCCTAACCAGGTAACTTAGGGCTGAAGCAGAAGGGCCTGCCCCTTCTGTCAGAGTCCAGTGAAGTACCCGCCCCCCATCCCGAAATGGAATTAGACCTCAGACAAGACCTCACCCATCCCTCTCCCACTCACCTTGCTCAGATTCCAGGAAGGGCCTCAGATGTGCCCCGGCCTGTTTGGGTGGTTCTGTGGTGACTTTAGGTCTGTGTGTGCTGGTGCGGCGCTTCTGATGTTTGCGTCAGCCCAGGCCCAGAGGTACAGGTGCCCCCAGGTAAAGGGAGCTTTAAAGGCCTGTGGTCTGACAGCTCAGGAGAAAAGAGGTGTCACTCCTGTGTGAACACCCCTATGCACTGCAGTACCAGGGGTCAGGGCAGTCAAGCTGTGGGTTGGTGTGAAGACATTTTGGAGGTGTTGATGGTGGAGGGTCAGCAGCATCCAGAGCCTGGTTGTCTGGGCCTCTCACCACTTCCCTGCTCACACAGAAGGCTGGAATCCCTGTCACATGTCCAAGAAACTGCCAGCCTGCCAACTCCAGAGCACAAAGCATTGAGGGTCCAGGACCCTGGAGAGAGCTGTGTGCTAAGCAGGATGCCCACAATGCCTGGGAGTGGGAGCCCCTCTGGTGAGGAAGCATAGAGGGATCAGGTTCAGGGTTCTTACAAAACACTCAGGCGCCAGAAGGTATGTGGATGACTGCCAGGAAAAAGTCACCGGGTCTTTGGTGGCCAGGGAGTCACATAGCTCAAATATTTCCTCAAAAGAACCTTTAGATCTCCCCTGACATTTATGCTAAGGCCACATTTGCTCCAGATTGTTCCCATACTCTGAGCACATTTGGGCAGCCAGAGCCAGGCAGTTTCTGCTCGTCGAAGGACTCCTTTAACTTTGCTTGTCCTCACTGGCCTGGCAGACTCTCTTATTATTGCACCACAGTCTGAGACTCTTCCTGCCTAATCTGCCTTCCTTCCCGCTCTTCTTTCCACAGATGTGAGCTGTGCATCACAGTCTGAAGACTTTTCCCAGGTCATCTGCCTCCTTCCTCTTCTATTTTTCATAGGTGTTCCCCCAGTAAATCTCTAATCTTGTCTAATCCTATCTTGGCACTTGCTTCCAGGAGGGCCTGCACCGATACACAGGCTCAGGGTATTTTCACAGATGAAAGCTCATGTTTCACATTTCTCAAAAACTGTACTGTTTTTCAGAGAGGCAGGGTAGTACAGTAAAAAGCCTGACTTCACTGGGTTCAAGTCCCAGGTCTTTTACTTTTAGCTGTGTGTTCTTGACCTCTGTGCCCCTTTTCTAAAACCAGGACAATCACATTACTTCCTTAGGATTGTTGTGAGGTGATATGAATGATTTTTATACAGAGCACTTAGTCTCTCACACATATTAAATAATATCAGGTATTTTACCATCTTTGGTAGATGAAGGTAGAAGAGGGGAAGAATCTTACCAAGTCTTGTAGCTATAGATGAGCTTCGCTCTGAAACTCTCAAGGTTCTAGAACTCTAAGTATATATGCTTTAGTGACTTTTACCTAGAAGCTAAAATGAAGGTACAGGCAAACACATGAACCAGTGAAATGGCATGATGATTCCCCTAACTTTATATTATTTAACAAAATCCAAAGTATCTCCAACTTCTGTTCTTCCTTATACAGACTTTCACATTTTGAAATGTCTGTCTATCTATCTATCTATCTATCTATATATATATATAAACTGTTAACCATTATTATTACAATAGTTCACAGTTCATGATATATTTTAAAATCTCATTTGATTCTAGAAAAAGCTCAGCTAGGTGTTACCTCATAATGAATTATGAAAAAAATAAGAGGAAACAAATAAGGGTTCCTCAATTCTTAATGGTATCTTTAAAAACCCTTAAGAGTCTGAGGACCTCAGGTTGAGAACCACAGATCTTAAAAATATATTATCACCCTTTTCTTTTGGGAAGGGAAACAGGTGAGAGAATTGTCATTTTTGAACATTTATTCTGTACTAGAGAATTTTCTTAGGCAAGACATGGCTTATATTTAATGGCTACCTTCTTTACTTTCTAAGTGTTTAACTGGTGTCATGAGGTTATTTCACAACCTGCTTCCATTGTGAAATCCACATACATTATCCTGAATGGAAAACTTATTTTTGTTGTTAATCATATTGATGAAAATTACAAATGACAATTATAACAACATTTATTATGGAACCACCATGTTAGCTAGGCATTGAATCTGATGGGGTAAATACATTCTTAAAACCACCCTTCAGTTTCAGAAGGGAAGCCATTTAGTCATCTAGATGAAACTATATCACCTGTGTAGTTTAAGATGAGAAACTTGCTAAATCAACAGATTTGCATAATTTGGGTATACTTATTGTAATTGCCTATTTTTTTAGTCAATAGGATAGCCTGGTTTACGTCCTAATAAAGTACTTTAGGCCTCTCCTGAATATTCCTATTCTTTTTTAAAAATGAAGAAATCAGCTAACCACCTATGAAATGGGACATACTGAATTATGTCATTGAGATATTAACATGTGTATTGTGTTCTTATATTTTTCTCTCCTCTCATTTTCTGCAGAGATCCAACAGAGTGAGGTTTGTGGCAGAGCTGGAGACAGAAGGTACTTGAAGCCAATTGGTTTTATATTTTGAAAAGGATTATATCCTGACAAAATCAAGGTAGGTTTCACTAGGTGGGAATGGAGGCCATGTGAAGGCAGCAAGAGAAAAGAGGTCAGGATTTGTAGGTCCTTACAGTAGCAGAGACATGAGTATTTTCCCATATCAGGCCCCAAGGAAGACTCTGGTGGGCTCAGGGAAGCTGGGAACCTTACCAAAGATCTTACCAAAGATCCCCCTACCCAAAGGGTTGATGGAACCAGCAGGGACAAAGGATCTGAAGATACTGGGCCAATTCGGTAAAGGTGCACCTCATCCCCAACTAGTGTGGAGAGTCATCTGATGTCAGTAGGGATCTCCTCAGGCTTTGGTGCTAGGTAAGACCATAGGATATTTGTACAACCAATGGAGATGGGGAATCCTCAATAATAACTTTCGTAGATATCCCACCAACATGCTATGGTTGGATCTCAGGGTCATATTTATGTTCATTTAGAGGCAATGTGATATTTCTAACATGGTCAGGCATGTGAGCTAAGGAAATGGCTACCCACCCCAGTATCCTTGCCTGGAAAATCACATGGACAGAGGAGCCTGGTGGGCTATAGTCCATGGGTTCAGAGTAGGACACAACTGAGCAACTAAACATTATTATAATAAACTAAGCAACTATTCTTATACTACAGAGATGATGTGTTTACTTGTATACTAGGCTTCCTGTTAAATGGATAAAAAGTCCTTGTTAAGAACTCCTCTAGTTGGCTAAGGCCCTAGGTCCCAAAGAGAACATAATTCTAATATATGGCATAGTATGAATGATGGTTAGTTTTAGGTATGTGTGTGCTAGAAATCTCATCTGCCTTCCCCCACCAATCTATTTTTCTTCCCTGCTGTATCCCCCAAGCTTACCAATATAGATATATCAAATGTCATCTTTGCCCTTTGATTTCCAATGTGGCCAAAGGGAAATATCCAGCAGTAGATAAAACGGAGGGAAGAATGAGGTCAGATACTTCACCCCAGTCCTTCCTGGATTCGGTCTTCCTCAAGGTTTCTGTGAGCTAACTGCATCTTGAATATTCCATTCCATTCCAGTAATTCCTCCTTCCCCTCCCCCTGCTCCTTCTTCTCACCCCAACTCGCACTCCTCCCCAGCTCCTATTCCAGTCTTCCTCACTCCCTCCTCCCTCTCCTCACCCTGTTCTCTCCTCTCCTAGTCTAGAGGTAGTAACACCATGTTATAGACTGAATTGAGTTACCTCCAAACTCATGTTAAATTCCTAACACCACCACTTCAGACCCGACCCCCACACAGTTATCTCATAATGTGGCTGTTTGGAGACATAGTCTTTACAGAGGTAACTAAGTTAAAATGAGATTAGGGTGAGCCCTAGTCTAATACTACTGGCCTCCTTTTAAGAGATTAGAATTTTTAAGTTACCCAGTCTGTGGGTGACTCCTCGACTGACAACTTGGGGGAAAATTCTCTATTAAACTCCTCAAATCATCCATGTTGGGTCCCATTTATTTCCTCTTCAGACCCAGACAGACCCAGGATTATATGTGATTCTTATTCTGTTTGTTCTTAGTGTATTTTCTAAAGTTTCTGTGGTAACCATAGAATACTTTTTTCACTAAAGAAGTAACAGTGTTGTGAAGCAAAACTTCGTTTGACTAGGGGATTTTCACAGAAGATGGATTTATCGTCATAGGTGTCCAACACAGTCCCTCTTCTCCATGGACTTCCTAACTCTAGGATTCCCAATCTTATGTCCAATGGATTATTAAAGCATTGGGAACATGGCATCAATGCTGGAGCTGGAAAAGCTGCCATCCTTGGTCCCAAATCTACAAGTATGCCTAATACTGGAGGTGGCTGCCCATGCCTCCTCTGGTGGGAAACAGCAAAACTCTCCCTAACTTGAAAGGAGTGTTGCAGTACCCATTAAATATCCTATTATACTAGCCCAACTCAGAGACAAGGGGCCTCAGGAACTAAAGTGGCTCTTATAAGCATCAGTAGAAAGCAATCCCACCCTGAGCAGCCACACAGAGGGGAGAGAAGGGGAGCTGACCTGGCAGGGTGCACTCCCAGCTGCTACACCCAACAATAAAAGGAATTCTTTCACTAGGAGTCGGAACTCTCTCCTTTAGTACCACCTAGATCTTTCCTGAGTCTGCTGACTTCTGAGGCTTAATAACATTAAAGACACACTGCAAATTGCTTGCTTTGAAATTTAGAAACAAATTTTATTTAAGATCTGAAATACGATTCCTAAAATATCAACTTCTCCGGAAAACCATGGCTACACAATAATGCATTGCCTCTATCATGTTAGAACGTGCATTAGACTCAAATACAAAAACCATGAAACAAACCACCATCCTTCAACAACTTGAGCAAAGATAGAATGAATGCCTAAGGAACAACATAGATGGACTTGCAGAGGATGGGCTGTTTTACTTCAAGCACCATAAAAAAAAAAAAGCACAATTGCATGGGTTTTCGGGTATATACATTAAGTTGAACCTTTGGCACTAGGAATCAGGGCATTTTTCACGTAGCATTAACACATATTAGAAAATTGTGTAGTGTCAAAGGGATAGAACCACCAGCATTCAAGCAATGTTGTCAACTAGGCAATAAAATGTTCTACTGAATGTTTCTTCTTTGTCTAATTACTGCATACACTGGTAGCAACTTTGAAATGAGAAAAGGAGCTTACACTCCTTTTATTTTCTGTTTAGGAGAAAACAGAAAACTGAAACATAAGCCCTGTTATACATTAACAATTTTAAAGAGTATCAATTATACAAGAAAAAAGACTAAGAACAAAAAGAGCGTTTACAGATACCAGACGTAACAGCGAGTGGTCAGTAGACCCTCACAGGGCTTTGCGGTGGTACTCAGCAGAAGCCACTTTATAATCGCTGGCAGTGAACAGGGACGCAGCATTTTTTGCCAGGTATTTCAGGAAATCATGCAAATAGCCCAACAATAATGCAAGGCTCTTCTCATCAAGGGGTGTGTATGCCAACATTGCCCCAATTCTTACAAATAATCTCAGGAGGTGTGGTGCCCCATAAACCTGAGACATCGGCGCATCAGGGTGAGCCAAGAGAATTTCGGCATACTGGGGCCTCTCAAATTTGTAGAGCAGCTGGGTGCCCAACATCACGTTGAAATACTCTTTTATCCCTCCCACCACCTCATTAACTGCATACTCCTTGTTGTCAACATTGCCTTGCGATCTTTTGCAGTTGGCGTATTCTTCCAAAATAGTATCCACGTTTTTCTTGGCTGGGAGTTGGAAAAGTTGCTTCTGCCTGGTGACTAAGTCCCAGTCCTCAACAAGCCATGGTTTTAATTCTTCAGGAATCTTCACCTTAACTTCCATTCTATTCTTGAAAGCATCCTCACTTTCAACTGTGGGGTCTGCCCGGGCCCTTTTCTTCCGAGGTGGCTGGGGTGCTTCGCTGGTGCTGCCACCATCTCCATTTCCAGGGGTCTTCTGTTTGTTCCTTCTGGTCTTCCTCACCGACCCTGATGGGGGGTTCTCAGCAGAGCGACCCCCCCATCTCCCTGGGAGTGCTGCTTCCAGATTCTTCTGCTGGGGACCAGCTGTCTTCTTTCCAGAGGACCCTCTCATTTTACTTCTTTGCATATTGCTTCTAGTTGGTTTTTTGAAATTGTCTTCTTCGGCAGATTGGTGTCCACGGGTTTGAGAACCCTGCTTTCTGGAACTCATTCAACCCTGTTTTTATTCCAACCACTGTAATATATAAAACATTTTATTTGGTTGTTTTCTATGGAGACCTTGAACACACTGTGTTTCCTAAAGGCCTATTAAAGCACAACACACACTACTCTCTTGGAATCTGGATTTCAAATCCTATTTCAGGGCCAACCAATTAATTGTTAGTGACCTCTTTGCTTGCTCTTTGATCCTCACTACCCCTCACCCACTACTCTCAGCCTACCCAATCACTCATCAGACCTGCCCATAAATTAGTTTTTTGATTTCACTCAAAAGACAGGAATATAATTTCAGACAAAGAATGAATTAAACTACAAAAGGCAGTGGAGGTGAAATTCAGGATTTCTGAACAGGAAAAATGACAAGACAAAAGAAACAAGAAAGATTAATTTAGCTGCCTGGAAGCAAAATGCGTACCAGCAAAGGTTTTTGTGTAAGTCCAGGTAGGCCTGAACTAGGCTGATGACAGAGTCAAGAGAAAGTGAACAGAGAACTTAGTAAATGAAGGAGAGAGAGGAGTCAAAGGAGACCCTACAATTTTAGGTCTGGGTAATTAATGAATTAGTAAAAGCACTACTTTTTAATGGTTAGTTTGGAATTAGTAATAAAATATGAAACAAGTTCATTCATTCATTCAAGTTACTCTTCATATACTACTGCTTATGTACTTTGGAACAGGTATTATGCCAGGTACTAGGGATTCGAATATCTAAAGTGACAATTATGAAACAACAAGGTTAGTATAGTGATAGTTATATAAGCACAGGATATTTTTGGAGCAAACAAGAAATGGTACCTAATGCTACTTTCAGCGATAGCTTGTTGGAGGTGATAAATTGGTGAGGGATAAAGTCAGTGATGACTGCCAGGGTTTTGAGAATGGGTGATTAGGTCATAGTATTATCACCAAATAAGACTGCATCTAGAAGAGGAGGAAACAGACTGGAGAGGAAAGAAGTTTGGTATAGACCTAGTAAGTGTGAGGTATGCAGTTAAACATGTGACTTTAATGCTTAGGTGAGAGGTCAGAAGCAGAAATGGAGACCTGAGTGTAATCATCATTATAGACAGGAATAGAAATAGTTCATGGAGGATAGAGGAAGAACTGAACAAGTCTAGAATTCTGGACAAACCTAAGAAAGAATTATATTTAAGGGATGAGCGGAGAGAACCACTACCAAAAAAAACAAACCAACCAACCAACCCCACAAGCAAAAATGGTCCAAGCAGCCATAGGAGAATTAGGACAATGTTATTTTGGAATCCAAAAAAGTTGAGAATTTCAAGAAGGAAAAAGATGATTTACACTGTAAAATGCAGCAGAGAGGGTTAGTGAGATAAAGATGAAAAGAACAGTTTTCTGTGATTCTTACGGAATGACAGATTAAACAAGTCCTTTAACTTACACAATCCTCTTCTTTCCCTGCCAAGAACTCCTAGTGTTTTCCCAGATGGAATTTTATAGATCTTCTGGGATGGTCGTGGAGATGAGGTGAGAGACACAACCTAGAAAGGGAAAGCAGGCATCAACAATGACCTTTTGTGAAATCCAGGAAAAAGAAAAAATAATCTAACTTTAAAACATGTGGTTTACAATTGTGATATCAGAGAAAACACATGGGTTCTGCTGTTAGACATACTTCTACTTCAGTTAGGCTGTCATTTATGGGTTGTGAGGCTCTGGGCAAGATATGTTAAGCTTTCTTGGCCTCTTTCATCTATGGAGTGTGGCGAATTACCCCTAGGTAAGAATTTCGTAAATACGATGTGGCTGAACAGCCAACACAGTACCTTGCAGGAGTATCTGCATATGTGAATAAGGATACAAGGATGTTCATTGCAGTGGTGTTTGAAATACTGAAGAACTGGAAATACCTAAATATTCTTCAATAGGGAAATGACAATAGAAAGTATGATGTATGCACACCACGGAAGAACATTCAAATGAAATAAGCAGATTCATGTACTGATGTGGGATGATGCTCAACTATACACTATTAGGTAAACAGGCAAGTTGCATAATGTATAATGTGTACAACAGGATCCCAGAGATAGCCCAAGTGGAGAAATAAGCACGTTTTAGAGAGTTCTTATGAACAGTGAGGTCCAACTTCCATATTTTAAACTGATGTGTATACAAGTACATCAGAAAATATCTAGATGAATAAATACCAGACTATTAAAACCAGGGTACCCTCTGGGAAAGAACGAGATATGATGGTAGACAAGCCTGAAACCAGGTTTCTCTGGTAACCACAATTTTAACCCATAGAAAAAGCCCTTTTGCCAATTGCTAGGCCCCCTGAGATTATGTGAGCAGGTGTCAGGGAATCCCTGAAGGGGAAATGAGATAAGTAGTACTAGAAAACTAGAGCCCTGCATCAGGGGAGTCAGTTATTGGCAAGAGGCCTGGGTGCTATCACTAAGCATATGATTTCCTCTGACAGGACACAAAGCTCTCAGCAGAAATCCGAGCAAAGGTGCTCCTCAGCAACAAAATTTGTGAATACAGACACTGACCCTGTAGGAATCAGAACCTTCTGGCTGAGAGGGATATATAGACACATCCTGTTAAGGATCAGATGTGGTTAGTGTTTCATGGTATTACATCGTAAGCTACTAAGCTTACAAAATGTTTATTACAAAAATTTTACTGTAGCTGGGACAGAGGGAACACAGTATGTGAGGATATCAGAGTTTAGTTAAGTAATAGAGGTGATATCCAGAAAACCTACCTGAGGAATAATGGGCAGAGCTTCCACAAACAAGGGGACAGTTAAAATACCAACTAAAAAAAGCAAGATGGCCCAGTGCCAAGCAGACTGTAAAACACACAGAAGTGGAGCAAGCCTGCAGAGAAGTCTTTTGGACGTCACACTGGTCATCAGCAATTCCTTACTGAGGAACCTAAGAATGACTGCTGAACCTCCTGTATATTCTTGGCATTGATTACATTTATTTATGCAAAGAAAACCATAAGGATTTCTACATGGTTTTCATTAAGTGGGTGAATTTCATCATTCTTTACAAATTCTATTATTCATATCAAGTCCAAAGTTGAATGAAATGTCTGACATTGCACAGGAAAATACCCAGGTTTGTGCTCAGGCTGAATAAAGCTAAGGAAGCAGCCTTTCTTAGAATGGTCTCAGTACCTTTATTTTCATCTGAGTATCCCACAGATCAAGCAACTATTACTACCTGGAGTCAGAAGCCAGATATCAAAGGGAGGAAAAACCATCCTTTTGATGTCTGTCTCCTACTTGTAATACAAACTTATTAGGGTCACTGCACTTTGCACCTCCCTTGCTAGAAGTTTACATCACTCGATCACTTGGTGACATACATGCTGTGGATATTCCTCATTAAAAAAGTTAGCACTACACATTGCTTTGAGCGGTTTTAAACTGAATTTGCCAGTTTCTGAGTTTAATTTTGTTTACTGGCTTGGTGTACCTACTTGTTATTTGCATCATGCTTCCTCCCTTCATCTACCTCATCTAACTACCAGGAAAAGTCCCATTAAATTTCCTAACTACTCTAGCCCCATCTCTGTTACCATATGAGCTGTCAGTACTCCACAACTTAGTATTTACTTAAATGTTTCACCTGTTCTGCTTATGCAACTAAACCACTTATCTCCACCTGCCATAAGCTTTGTGTATATGTTCATCTCTCAACTTTCTGCAGCAGCACTTAGGTCCCTTCTGGGTATACATTAGTGAATCAGTGAGGAGGTGATTCAACACATGGGGAAAATGGAAGCACAAATTAAGAATGAAGGTCATCAAATATTTTCCCACTTGTTCCCTACATGTCAGTTCTAGGGTATGCCAGAGAAAACACATTCGTATGCTTGCCTTAGTTTTCCATCTTCCATTTCTGTGTAAATACTTGAAGGTAACCTCATCTTGGTATCAAATCTTAGATATTTAAAACCTTACTATTTTGATGGATTATTTCCCCATGTTAGTAAGGTTGGAATATGCATACATCTTGAGAACTGTATGAGATGAAACCAAACGGGCATACTTTACTTAACTACCCTTTCTGGAAAGTGATCCTCCCACTCAATTTATCCTGTAATTAAAATATTTTTTTGCCCCCAGATGTGGATTTAGTAGGTTAAAAGGTAATATGCTGCCAAATTACTTCCCTCACAAGTTGTACCAATTTTCAAACTCACAACTCTGGTCTGCACTGTAACCCGATAAGGAAAATAGGTGCTCGTATTTCTTTTATTAGCTGTCTTGGTATTTTAAAAAAATGTTGTTTCCTGGCCAGTTATATTTTACATGTCCTCTATTCATTTTGAGTTGGTTCTTAAGAGTTTTTTATAGTTGCTTATCAATTGTCATATCTGGGCAAATATTTCCCCCAGTTTATAGTGTCTGATGAAATTTTAAAAGATGTATATGATGAAATATGTGGTTTTGCCATTAAGCTTAAAAATTGATGACATTTTAATGGACTTTTTAATATATTAATTCCTCAACCCACCCCAAAACTATTTAAGTTGTGAACTGAAAATCTATATTTCCAAGTAATTAATTTTGTGGTAGCATTTGAGTAATAGTTCCTTTACATAATCATAAAACTATTACATAATTATAAACACCAAAATATAAAGATATAGGCATCCTCTTACCACCTCCCCTCCCCGATCTCAGAATATGTCTTCAAATCTTTTTATGTACACATTCACACAGAAACCTACTTTTAAAACTAAATGTGTCTGTTATGTATTTATTGTGATTATGTATCATGGATTTACTTTGTCTTGACAAAGGTGAAATACATATTGCCCCTCACGTTTTCTCACTTTATCACAGGCATCTATGGCCACATACTTAGCTCATTCTTTTTAACATCCACATCATTCTACAATCTCCACATATTATAATTTAACCAGTCCTATATAAATGAACATTTAAGCTGTTTCCAACACTTCATTATTACAGAAATGTTGTTAACAGATATCAGTGTACAGATGTATTAGGTAAGTATTCAGAAGGGCATTCTCAACTGCTCAAAGGATTTGCTTATTTACAGCTTTGATGACTTAAGAGGTAAATTTAATTTGTGAAGAAATGTTTTAATTTGTACTCCCAGCAAAAATGTTAAGCTTATTCACCCACAACTTCAGCAACACTAGATAAACATCTTTTGGGGGAAAAAAAGAGGGGGGAAATCTAATATGTAGGAAGATATTTTTATTTGAATTTGTGTGATATTGAGCATATGTTCAGATATTTGTACGTATCCATCTCTTATATATTTTGTCCCCGTTTCTACTATGTTGTTTTGCCTTTTATTGACTTCTAATAATTAAACACTAGGTTCTTTTGTGTGTTAGAAACATTTTTTCCAAACTGTCTTTATTCTTCTAAGTGGGTCACTGTGTGTGTATAAAAACACAAATGTGTCAACTTTTCCCTTTGTGAACTTTGGCATGTCATGCCTGGGGAAAATGCTCCCAAATCAATATTCTAAATGACTTCTTGTATTCTCTCTCAGTATTTTATAGTTTCTTTCAAATGTTATGCCTAATTTTTTCTAATAGAGCCTATCCTTTCCCCACTGATTTGAACTGATTTATAACATTCTAAATTATATGGATCTTTAAAGGTACTTAGTTTCCAATGATTTTTGATTATTCCATTTTTAAAGGTATCACTGTTTCTAGGTCATTTAGTCTGTCATAATGATGTCTTTTCTCCCACCAGTATCAACACTGGTTTAATTATCATAATTTAAAGACATAAATATTGTCCTGGAATTAACACTTGTAAAGGGGATCCAAGGATGTTTGGTGCAGTATAAATGAAACAGAAAACCACTGGAGTCAACCTGGAGGACTATCAATAGTGATTTGGCAAAACAAAACATGGCTTACCCTTTATATGGACTATCATACTAGTTAAAGGAATGCCACTGTGAATGGAATCAAACAACTCTATAATGGACATGAAGACATCCAAGGCAGGTTGTAAAACAATATCTATGATAGCATATTTATGTAAAAGAAAACACCAAAGAATAGTATATATATATCCATATACATTTTAAACAGGTACATAATTTAGAGATCTAGAAGGAAATAGAATTGATAATATAGTGGTTAACTCTGGGGAGAGTAAGAGAAATGGGGGCGTGAGGAAAGGAAACCTGGGCCTACTCTGTAGTATTTTAGCTTTTTATATTATGAGACTGATTCACATATCAATTAAGTGACTAAAGATTTACACTAAAGTATGCATATTTAAAATCCTTATTAATTTTCTGATCTATTCTTATTCATGGTTCTAACATACAGCTGGACTTAAGCATTGTATATTATATACTTTGTATGCATATGATTTGAACTGGTTTCCTTCCCCGCTTATGGATTATGTCCATCCTCAGAGACCCAGGTCAAGGTCCTTTTCCTCTTTGAGGCTCCTTCAGGTTACCTTGACCCTTGCCTTCTCTGGGCTGCTACTGGCCTAACAGTCCACCCCTCTTTCACCTTTAATCATTCTCCAAATAGCCTCCCATAAAGGGGTTCTGTGCCCTCCCCCTTCCCATCTATTGCATCTTTCCCACCAGGGCAGTGTGCCCTCCTCTGGAACTTAGCTTTCAGAAGGGGAAAAAAAAAGTAGAAAGGAAAATATAGTGACTCCATGGGAAAATAAAGCTGTCAAGAGACTGAAAAACCTTCTTTCATCTCCTCCCACAAATGATGGGCTATTCAGGAATACAGACTCCATTTACTGACATTTTTGTGTATGACTGTGTCAGAAATGAATGTGAACAAATTCAATGGTTTGTTGGAATAAATCTTTAAATGCATATACACCATATCAGTTACATTTATATCAATTCTGGATCTTGGAACATTTATGTTTAACATTTTATTTTTTGAGTCTGAGACAAAGAGGAATAATATAAAACCTGTTAGCAGACTGAATATGGTTTTGATTTGCTAGTTAAAAATTACAGTTCCTAGAAATTCCCTTATAAATAAATATGATCAACATACTCAATACCTTTCTAGAGTGTTAGGATAAGTCAGAAGTTATAATTTCAGAATTCAGTTCTAGTAGTAACCGCTGCTTCTGGAAAATCAGGAGAGAAACCAACAGTATTATTATTATTATTAACAACTCCAAAAAGGTATCTATTGCTTTTATTAGTACGTGTGTGCATGTGTGCATATGCACAAGTGTGTAAAACAGGATGTACTAGAGGAACTAATAGTCACAATGATTAATTAAATCAACTACTTATATGTGCCAATTTACATGTAATTTCCTCAATAATCCAATGAAATAGGAACCATTATTATCTTTATTTTACAGATGAGGAACTTTAGAGACAAAGTGAATAAGTATTCTGCCCAGGATCCTACAGTAAGTGGCAGAACCAGGATTTAAATTCAGGAAGTCAGTATTTGCTCTTGACCACTAAATTATGCTGCATATGGAATGCCACAAACTTAAAAAAATATATAAATGCATGGCTCTAATTATAGGGGGTCAATTAGAGAGTATCCTTTACCAAGGAATGTAAGATTACAGGGCCCACTGATGTTTAGGCACTTTCTATACTGAAAGCACAGATGGACTTAGTTCCATCCTTCCGTTCTTAGAATGTAGAGTGCTTTCCTCGACAGGCCCTTATTAATCCTCAAAATATTCCTAGACAGTTATGAAGGTTATGTGGAATTGTCTTGTTTGAGAACTAAGGCCAGGAGAAGGGAGGCACTTACCCAAGATTCTGTAATGAGGGCTGTTCTGCAATCAGGATCAGATCTGATCCTCACTACACAGCAAACTTAGTTTTTCTGATGGTAGTCTAGAAGGTCAAACAAGGGGACAGCAAAGGACATAAAATAAAGATATGAGATGAACGTTTTGTTTTCCATCAATGCATTTTAACATACACAAAGGACACCAAAGCTGATAAAAAAGGTACAAGTTTTTTTCCCCTTTCTTGTGGCTACATTTTCAAATTTACCTTATTGTACGTTTATCATGATTTCTGATAATTTGTTTTTGCTTTTTTCTAAGTTTTATTAAGGAAAATTTCAAATGGATAAAAATATAGGGGAATAATATAAACCTTTGCGAATCTATCATCCAGCTTCAACAATTACCAACTGAAGGCCATCTTGTTTTATCTGTAACCCCACCCACTGCTCGCCGCCCCCCCCACTCTTGTTTTTCTCAAGAGCACAGAATAGCTGACTTTCTGTATTTTATTATGGAAAAATTCAAACATATACCAAGGAAGACAGAACAATACAAGGAATCCCATAAGCTCATCACTCAGCTTAAACGATTTAGTGCCAATTTTGTTTTATCTATGCCCCTCGCCACTTCCCCTTACCGCTGAGCTAATTCTGAAGCAAATCCTAGACATCAAAGTATTTTGAAGCCAGTCTGAATGCTTTTATTGTTTAATTCGTATTTTCGTATATTTCTGTAAGCTACAGGCAATTTGAAAACATAACCACAATATCATTATAATGTCTAAAACGTCATTAATTCCTTAAGAAAAATCAAATATCGAATCCGTCTTTAAAATCTCCTGATGCATCTTTTAAGTATTTTTTTTTATAGTTGGTTTCCCCGAATCAGGATTCAAACAAGGCCTACTCATCGCATGTGGTTCATCTCCAGCTAGCTCTCATTCCTCGTTCTCCGTTTTTCCCCACCCCCGCTTTTTTTTTTTTAACTTTTCAATACGGAAAATTCCAATCCCCGCTATTTTGAGGTAACTGCCAAATAAATTATTTCATTGGTAAAGACTGATACGTCTCTTTTGTATCTCGAATTTATTTTACGGAAGGAGGTGATAGGAAAAGCACTGTAAGGAAAGACTTTACAAAATTTTACGTTTTTTCTCACTCTATTACGCGGGATTTTCTCTCCACAGTAATAGCTAACATCTTCCGGAGCCACGCTGCGTATTAAGTTATTATACGTATTACATTACCTAGCAGTCGTATATTATACGCTCTAATATACAGCATACGCCTCTAAGGCACAAGTCTCTGAGGCAGATACTATTATTATCACCATTTTACAAACATGGAAACCGAGAGACACAGAAAGAACAGCCAGCCCAAGCTGGGCGTTGGCGATTAGGAATTCGAATCTAGTTCTGCCCGATTGTAAAGCCATTAATTAATCTTGTCTGTATACACGACGATAAGAGGAAATCGTCAACCCTTTCTCCCCACCCCCACCCCGAAACCTGAAACGAGGATCCAGTTCTTTCCGAGAGACGACGACGTGTGTTCACTGCCGACTCTCCAACCGCCATAGTAAAGCCAGGTTTCTCTGGCAACTGATATCCATAGGCAGACACGTCACCCTGGAGGCGGGCTTATGCCCTACAGCCAATCATAATCGTCTCATCTAAGTTTTAGAATGTTCTATAACCAAATGATTGGATGAAGCTCACCACGTCAGCAATGACACTCCGCCGCAGTAAAGGCGGGTGCTAGCAACCTGCTTCTTCACCGTTAAGGCTTGAAGGAAACCAATCAGCTTTGTCCTTTAGTGAGGGCTCTGACCAATGACGTTCGCCCTCTTAGGTTTTTAGCCCGCCCTCCAAAAGCGCGACAGCGGTTGGGTCATAAGTCTATAGGGCAGAGTGTTCACGTGGCCCACTTTCACGACCCAGAGTTCCCCTGCCCAGAGGTTTCTTTCTTTTTTTTTTTTTTCCTGCAGGGAGGCATTGTGGGTTCCCCCCCCCCAACTGGGAAAGGAAGTGTCTACGTGGCCTGCGGAAACAGGATGGGCGGAAATGAGCTAAGGTCCCCGCGAGTGGGGAAGCGCTAGGTCAATCTGCGGCCACGCCCCCGAACCTCTTGCGCAACTCCTGGAGGGGGGAAAAAAAAAAAATAAAGGTTGACTGGGGGTTTTGATGTGTGTGCGAGCTGGGGGTGGCGGGTACTGCAGGCGCGCGGTGTCAGGGCTCCTGTGCGCAAGCGAGCCCGCGTGGCCTTGGCGTTGGCGTGTGCGCGAACGCCAGGCCTCGTGGCGCTGGAGGTGGCTGGTGTGCGCAGGCGTGCGCCCCTAGCGTCGGGGCTGGTGTTCTGGGGCGGGTGCGTGCGCGTGTGTGCGCGCGCGGGGGCGCGCGCGCGTTCTCTACGGATCATTTTTCTACTTTCTTTATGTTTGAAAATTATTCTTATGAAAAGGAAAATTAGGCAATTAAGTCATGGCGACCATCACTGAGATAAAGGGTTTTCGCTAGAAATACTTCGGTCTCCCCTATCGATTTGATTTTAAACCTTAAAAATACACTTTCTTCCCACGTCTATCTCTGAATCAAAAATCCCGTTCTAAGCCGTAGCCCAGCAGCGGTTAACAACCAAATCCCCCATTGGCTTATTAGCAGTTCCAAAAAGCAGGTTTGCTGTTCCCTAATAGCCGTCTTCCCCCAACCTCTGCTCCTTCCCCCGTCCCTCCCCCACCCCCAAGTTGCGTCCAATTCTGGCACAAACAATTTTTTGCTGAGAATATCTGTACACGACAGACTTCCCCTCCACTAGGGACTCCGAATTTCTGTGGGGGCTGAGGCTCTCTTACCTGCTTGTTCTGATTTCCAGGCAGAGTGCTCTTAGCGCAAGTATGCACTTACTTTAATTTTCCAGAAAGTTCTCCGTGTGAGGTTTATACCTTTTGAGTTCGCCACTAGATGCCGCCAAATTCCAGCAAAGGATTGGCTGTTTGGTCCCTGGAATTATGGGATTCCCCCATCCTTTTTTTTTTTTTTTTTCTGAATTGCTGAGCTTTCCAATCTATGAAGATCATATATATCTTTCATTTCTCGAGAAAAATCAAATTAACTTCTTAATAGCCCTACCAGATAGGGCTCTATTCAAATGTTTACCTCCTTTCTTCTTTCCTCCTTAAAAAAAAATTCCCTCCTCCCATCTCTTTCTTCTTGCCTTTTTTTGGGGTGAGACAGTTAGAATTGATGAATGACCCCAAGCACTGATGCTGATGAAGATAGGAAGATTCTAACCCTTTCTGTGGAGTTAGGATCTTTTCAAATGCTGCCACCTGCCCCGCTTTACCACCTTACCCCGACCCCTGCCCTGCTGCAGGGGAAACTCATGTGCTTGTCTAGTCAGTACAGACATTTGTCTTTTCTGGACTTGGACCCTGGAATTGAAAACTGATCTTCTTTAACTTTTGAAATTATGATTAGATATGTGTGTTTTCACCCTGTCTTCTGTAGTAGTACTGTTAAACTTTATTATGTTTTTGGAGTTTAGAGGCCTAATTAGAGGCCTAGTTTTAAGCCCGATTCCACCACTTACTAGTTCTGAGAACCTGGGATTTATGTTCTGTGATCCTCAGTTTTTTTGCATGCTTTCTATATTTTAGATGTTGTGTCATGTATCACATGATATTCTTTAATTCTTCACAAAAAGCTTGTTAGAGGCATACTAATAAACAACACAAGTTATACTTATTTCAGTTATAGATTCCATACGTTTGTGCGTGTGTGCATATGTGTGTTTCTGGGCACACATGTGCACACATTGGGGAGGGGCGGGATTTAGAGCAGAGGTTCTCAAAGTGTTTTCCCGACACACCAATAGCATCACCTGTTGGGGAACTGTCAGAAATTTAGATTCTCACCTCCAAACTAATTAATCAGAAATTCTAGTGGTAGTTAGGGTTTGGGTGTCTGTGTTACAACAAACTGTTCTGGTGATTCCAATGCACACTTAGAAGTGTGCTTTGGAGGGCAGAAATATAATGCTTATTTTTGTACACTCCACTAGAGGGTGCTACAGAATGTAAAGCAAAATAATAAACGTGTATGTTTTTTATTGAGACACCCTGAATGTTATCTGTCCTGTTTCACAGATGAAAGACTGTTGTGAAGTGGTGTCTATTATTTTGTGCATACAAAATTTGGGAACCAGGATTGAATTTTCCCTGCCCTTTGAGCCCATGCCCTTGACAGTACTGTGTTGTTCAGCTGCATTATCTTGTCTTTCTGGGCCTCAAAATACGTTATATATACCTTGTTCCCTGCCTTGGCTAACAATGACTGGAGTATCAAGAATAGGGGAAGGAAGCAAACCAAATAAGTGGAAGTAGTTTGATGATTTCATACCTTCCCTCAACTCCATTCTATGAAAGATAACATATGAAAGCTCGTAAGTGTTTCCTTTCTTGCTTTTATTTTTCCCAAATGCCCCCTCTACCTTATAGTTATCTTTTATTAGTTTATGTCTAAACCTCTTCTGTGTGGGGCTGAGGTAAAAGGGTAGTGAGGAAAAACAGTTGCTGAAAGCCACACTCTATATAGCTCTAACCTATTAATCTCAACAATAAGCCTACAAATTAGGTGATGATTATCCCTATTTTATAGATGATGAAAGTGAGTTCTAGAGACTATAATTATTTCTCTTTGGTTATATAACTTGTGACTAGTGGAGCCTAGGTAATTCCTGGTGTATCTGACAGTACTAAGCTGCTAAACTTTCTACTGCTTGGTTTTGAATCTGGTTTATTTACTATTTATGTTACTTTCAGAAAATTCTTAAATTTTTCTAAGCCCCAGTTTCAACATACAGTAAATGGGAACAAATATTCCTGCTTCATTATCTTAGAGCTGCAGTATCTAATACAGTAACCACTGTCTAAATACATGGGCATTTAAATTTGAATTAGTTAAATTTAAATTAAAAATTTAGTTCCTCAGTTGCACTATGCACATTTCAAGGGCTCAGTAGATACTTATGGCTAGTGTTAGTACCAAATTAGATATTGTCAGATACAGAACATTCCCAACATCAGAAAGTTTTATGGGACAGTGCTGATTTAGCATATGTATATAAAGTATGTGAAAGGGCCTAACTTGGTGTGTATATCATGGCAGGTGCTCAAGAAAAGTAATTTCCTCTGCTCTTGCCTTTCAGCATCAGAGCTAGACGTGTTCTCTTGTTTTATTGATGGGATCAGAAGAGGGGAGTAACTTAACGTACATCAAGGGATGTGTCTGGCATTGGGACTGATGTCTCCTAACTCTCACTTCAATATTCTGTCTGGTAGACCCATTCTTGGGGGCTTCCCAGGTGGCTCAGTGGTAAAGAATCTGCCTGATATTGCAGGAGATGTTGGTTTGATCCCTGAGTCTGGAAGATACTTTGGCAAAGGAAATGGCAACCCACTCCATGTATTCTTGCCTGGGAAATCCCATGGACGGAAGAGCCTGGTGGACTACAGCCCCCGGGGTCACAAAGAGTCAGACACGACTGAGCAGAGCAGCACAGCACAGACTCGTCCTTATGCTCTATTGAATGAGGTCCTAAAGGCCAATGGTGTGAATAATGTGAATTAACTTTGGAGTCAGGGTGGTAGCAGAAAAAGACATAGGAGCTGAATGCCTTATATGTGCCAGGCAGCACTATGCTCAGCTCTTTACATCTATTATCTTTGTGACTCCTCACTGAAGCCCAGAGAAGTTAAATATTCACTTCAAGTTGCCAACTAGTAAACAGCAGGGCAAAGATTCAGAGTTCTCTCTTGTGACTCCAAAACCCATGATTTTTCCTATTATGTCATGGTACCCACTCAAAGATGAATTATCTCCTGCCCCTTCCACTTACTAGTGGGATGAAGCTTCAGCAGATTCCTGACTCTTAATAGATTTTCAGATTTTCAGCAAATGCGAGTTATTCTTCTTCCTTTTCATTTCACAGCTGAATTACTGTCTTCACAATCTGCGTTAACAGGAAGGGAAAGATAGCTTCAGTCAATGTTTGGTTTCAAGGCCCAAGGCCAGACAAAGGTTATTTATGGTTGCAGCCTTCACAACACGTGATGGCTCTAAGATCTCTAAGTTAATTTTTAAGGCTACTATTTGCTCATGTGATGCCTTTGTGCTAATTAGAAACATGCGCCACCTGGGGGCAGACAAATTGCAGAGAAGTAGCCACACTAGAGGAACAATTAGAAAAATGTTTTTCTTTCTCAGGGATGTTGGAGGCCACTAGGGCAGTTGAAGAATGAATTTCAGCCTCCATTTGCTCCCTCTAAGTTGGGTACCCTTGTGCAGGGTGGGACCTGCCCTGCCCAAAGGTATCTGTTGGCCTTGCTTATCTTACCCTTTAGCTAATCTCTTAGCCTAGGTCTGGAAGGTAGTGGTCAGTCTCTTCTGGAATATAAAGAGGGACACCAGTATCTTCCCATGGCTTCTGGTTAGTAGATGAAATTGCTCCCTTCTAAGGTTAATTTGCTATTTTTTCATTTGGTTCTGACTAGCTTACTGGGTTCTGGTGGCTCAGACAGTAAAGAATTCACCTGCAATGTGGAAGACCTGGGTTCAAGCCCTGGGTTGCGAAGATCCTTTGGAGGAGGGCATGGCAACCAACTCCAGTATGCTTCCCTGGAGGATTCCCATGGACAGAGAAGCCTGGTGGGCTACAGTCCATGGGGTTGCAAGAGGCTGTACACAATTGAGCAGCTAAGCACATGGGGCTTACTGGGTGTTGTTTTTTTTTGTTTGTTTTAAGAATGATTGGAAAAAAAAAAAGAATGATTGGTTAATTTAAAAGTTAAAAAAACCCTAATATTTCAAGGCTAAGCAAAATGGTATTTCTTTAATAACAATGTTTTTTCTATCTATTTATACCTACCTTGTTCCATAGGGATTTCATAAAACCAGTTCTGCAAATTAGTCTGGATCAGTCTAGTTTGCTAGCCCATGACAGACAGGGCCAATGATGGAGCTAGTCATGGGAAAGTTTTATCCTTTTGGGGGTTATCTATTCTCTTCTAATACCTCTCCTCTCCTATAATCAAACCCCCTCTGCTTCAACTAACCCATCAATGTGGCAGAAAGAGGTTACTATAAATGACTGAGAACTTGCATCTAATCAATGTAGTCCTTCAGTGACCCTTCGGATGCCAGACTTGCACCATAATCTCTTGGTTTCCCCGTCCTGAGTCAACAGTTTAGCATCTGATTCACCAAAATGTGTGCTTTTGTGAACCACACACTTCACTTGGAACAATCATGTCAACCCATCTGTGGTACACACCAACCAACAGAGATGAGGACTGATTTCCACCAATGTACGCTGAGTCCTATGGTCCAAGCATTGCCTCAAGAGGATGCTTTGAGTCCTTTTTCAAATATAACTATGTTCATGCTTAAACCTGCACCCACAGTCCTCATTTTAGTGGAAATGATAAAATCTATACCTTTTGAAAATTTCAGCTGTCATTTTAAAGACTACTTTTGGGTGTTTTTTTTGGGAAGTTTTCTACAGTAAAACAGTTTAAAAGAAAAAGAAAAAATTAAAAAGTGCTGTCAGCCCTGGGAAGGAGAATACACGTGGGATTCTTTTCTGTTAACCAAGGGCTTGGATAATAGGCTTCTCCAACGGTGCAGTGGTAAAGAATCTGCCTGCAATGCAGGAGATGTTGATTCAATCCCTGGGTCAGGAGGATCCCTTGGAGAAAGGAATGGCAACCCACTCCAGTATTCTTGCCTGGGAAATCCCATGGACAGAGGAGCCTTGGTGGGCTATAGTTCACGGGGTTGCAAAGAGTCAGACATGACTAAGGTAGTAATTAGATGACAACATTTAGTAGGAAGACACCATGTAAAAAATGGGGAAGGGGTTATTTTAGATTGAAAAGACCTCTCTGCTGGAAATCCTGAGAAGGTTTCCTAGAAGGGGAGTCTCCTCTGGCCTGAAGTCCCTCTCTGCCAGATCCCTGAAGACATGTTGCTATAATGAGCCACTGCAAGCGAGAGGAGTGAATCATCTCCCGTGGACCTTTGGAAATGGGGAGAGGGTGAAAACCAGGAAACGGGCCTCAGCTAATTGGTCAAAACTGTTAGCCAGTAGGCATAGAAACACAGGCAAAGGG
Organism: Bubalus bubalis; assembly: GCF_019923935.1. Taxonomy (NCBI): domain Eukaryota; kingdom Metazoa; phylum Chordata; class Mammalia; order Artiodactyla; family Bovidae; genus Bubalus; species Bubalus bubalis. Next base: position 88,829,400 of record NC_059181.1, read on the forward strand.
AACCTGGGGTCAAGAGATAGGGCTTCATTCTCACCCCAGGGGAGTGCTGGAGAGGGCAAAGGTGCTAGGGAAGGAGGAGGCCAAGAAACAGAATTTGGTGCAAAGAGGACCTTACTTAAGCTTTCAAAAGATATTCTGTAAAGGTTCCAGGCCCTATCTGATTTGCAGGTTTTAAAACAAGCAGGAAAGCTGTCTGCAGGCAAAGATCACACACGCATGCGAATTTCCAAGGGCCTGGAACCTTGTCTACTCAACTTGGAAACTTGGCAGACTCCATGAAAGTACACACTGAAAACTGGGTGGTTTGGTTCTTTTTGCTGTCGTGTTTCAACTTCGACTGAGCCAATGAGGGTGTTGGTACACTGGTGGGAGTCAGAGTATTTGGTTGGAGAGGTAGGACATTGTTTGGAGTGTGGGGGCCTGGGAGTACATATACTTTCAAGGCCCTGAAGTTGAGGTAATATGATTAGAGGCTGGGGCCAGAGAAGAGAGCCAAGGGCAGTGCCTAAAAGGTACAAAGCCGAGATTCACCCAGCTGCTCCCAGGCCAGAGTGGTGGGTGGGATGTCAGTGAGACCCAGGCGGGTGCAGCCAGTTTTCAATAGAGCTGGTCTGTGAAACTTGGCTAAGAGGACAGAGGAAGATTGATGTTTGCTCCAGCGTGGGGCTGTCAGCTGTGCTCACCACCTCGCCATGGTCCCAGCTGTAAACAAAAGTCCTGGCCCTTCATGGCACCACAGAGCAGTTCAGGCTGGCGTAAGTCTCTGAGGACAGCTAGGCCATTTTCTCATCCTGGCTGACAACCAGAAGACAGAAGAAACAATAGAAGGTGGTGGTGGTGGGAGAGGGGGCAGGACTGAAAGGGGAGTGAGAAGCAGTGACCAGTGGGAAGGAGCTGTCGATCTCGAGTCTTAGGTCTTTGGAGGCAAGTAGCAGAAATCTTGTAGGGAAAGAAGACCTTTTCCTTATCAGCTTCACAGATAATAGGGAATTACTAAAGGAGCCCTGAAGGGGATCTAGTGCCTCATTCATTCATTCATTCATTGAGTGCCTTATGTGCTCATCACTGTGCTAGGTACCCTGGGTGATGCCAAAGTCATGGAAGACTATTCATAAGTTTCAGGAGCTTACAAGGAGTTTGCAGATATGTGTAAAGTAACAATACTAAATAGTGGATCTTTAAATGCCAAGTGACAAACATGGCATAGGGGTTTAGAAGCAAGAGAAGCCATATCTGGGTGTGAGCAGAGAAGGTGGGATTTGAGAGGGCCTGGAAAGATATACAGGATTTGACTAGAAGGAACTGGCACTCGGCATTCCAGGTTGAGACCAAGGCATTAGCAATCACAAGAACTGCTTTGGCTAAAGCAGAAGCTTACAGTGCCGGAGACTCTCCTCAACACCTCAACCCCTCCAGCACCTCATGCCTAACCCAGCCTTCAAGTCTCACTTAAAATGTCACTTAAACCCTAGGACCAGGTGAAGTGAGATTTTTTTTATGCTCTCCTAGCCTGGTGGGCTGCCGTCTATGGGGTCGCACAGGGTCAGACACGACTGAAACGACTTAGCAGCAGCAGCAGCAGGACCTACTACTTCCCCCTTTATAAGTTGCCACCATCTTCAGGTAGTGTCCTACTTCTCCTCCCTGCAATTTGTTCCCCACACTGCCGCTCAGAATGTTCTTTGCAAAGTGCCAATCTGTTACATTGCTTCCTTTTTAAAAACTCCCTTTGTTCTCTCTGGCCTCCCTTTAGGTCCTTCTTGCTTCCCTCCCTCTCACTTTCCCCTCAGGTCATATCTTAGTGTCTCCATCTCAGGGAAGCATTCTGTGACACCCCTTCCCCCTGCTTCTACCACAATCAGGTCAGTTCTGCCTCTTATGTATTTCCATAATACTTCTACACTTTCTCCATTTTATTCTTCTCCACTAACTTAGTTCATGTTTGTCTCCTCCACCAGAATATAAGCCCTCTGAGGGCAGGGGCCATGTTTCTTCTTCACTGTGTTTGCCCTTGTAGTTAGTACAGTGCCTGGCATATTGTAGTGGGTGCTCCACAGAAGTTGATGAATGAATCCAAGGGGAGTGCGGCAATATTGGTAGGTGAAAGCCAACTGAAGAGATTATTTCATATCTATGGAATGTTTTTGATTATAGGATGAAGAAATCATTAGATAACACTGAATTTTTTTAAGGCCACACCCTGTGGCATGCAGGATCTGACCAGATATCGCATCTGTGCCCTCTACGTTGGGAGCTCAGAGTCGTAACCACTGGACCACCAGGGAAGTCCAACACTGACTTTTTTTTTCCGTTGTCATTCACCACTTGCTTTTTTTTTTTTTCGTTGTCATTCGCCACTCGCTTTTTTTTATTTTCGTTGCAACACTGACTTTTGAAAAACAAAAAACAGTTCAAACAAACAATACACAGAGAACTCCAACCCCAGCTTACCCTGAACTCCAGACTCCTAATTATCTTGTGGACTCATATTCCCTCCTTACCTGCTTCCCCATACCACTCTCTCCTCCAAAACACAAGAAAACTTACTGGTCCTTCCAACCAGAGAGAGTTGGCAGTAGGGCCAAATGCACTTACGTTCACATGTGCACTTGTTCATTGGGCTGGCTTTATTGCCCATCTCCATTGTTGCAAACACTGTGTTCTTAGCTGCAGATGAAGATTGTATTCCTACCTTAATGAGGTTCCAGTTGAGTGAATCCTTCATACCGATCACTTAGTTGATAACTTCAAATTTCTAGTGAAGAACTTTGCCTTACTTGAGGTCAATTTGGGAGATTTTTTTAGGGCACTAAGAGCCTACAGAGGACCTGAATCTCAGGGGTTGGTCCTCTGTAAAACTGGGGACTCGGTGAGACACAAAGAATGGATGTCAATCCACACTAGATTTTCATTCTTAAAGGAAGAGGTTAAGTAGCAGAGTGAAGAATGTCTTGAAGGGCATTCGGGCAGTAGCCATTCTTGAACTTAATGAGGCTGAGCTTCATAAGGCAAACGGGCCTCCAAGGTACACCTCTTGGGTGAAACAGAGTGGAATCACAGGAAAGGCAATTAGTTTTCCCAATAAAAATTAAGCTGGCCTGCCCCCTGAATGAAGTTGAAACAAACATGTGGCCCCCAGAAACCTTCCAAGACCATCATAAAGCCCCCACTTTCATCCAGGAATAGATGTTAATGCCAGGGGATGATGTCTTTTATCTTAGATTTGGTTCTCAGGTGGTTAGGAAGATAGCAGATGGGGATGTCAGAGAGACAGTGCAGCCCTGTCCCTGGCCCCACTCCAAGGGAGAGTAAAGGGAAGCAAAGCTACTGTTTTGTATCTACAGTCCTAACTAGTTTTCTCTTGGTTGAAGGATAACATCAAACATGGTACCAGTGAAGCCTGAAAGATATAGTCATTAGTTTTTACTCTTTCTCTCTCCCTTGAATCCTTTACTCTGAAAATAAATCTACCACTGGGATATTAGGGAGAGAGAAATACTTAAGTAGCAGATAGACATGAATGAGATTAATTTCCATAGCTCATAGCTCTACTCTGTTAGGTGGCCTTGTGTGAAGAGGGTTCATACACCTGGAATTTGAAGTTCTAAGAGATGGGGCAAGAAAGGTTAACTGCAAATCAATGGAGTATATTTCAAAGAAGGATAATGATGTATTAGTGAGAAATCACATTATGTCCCTCCTTAAAGGACCAACCTGAAGCTTAGGCTAATCAAGTGGTGATAACAGGTTATGTTTCCATTAGGGAAAGGGTAGGAGAAGTATAAGATTAAGGGCTTCACAGAAAAGTTCACAAAGAGAAGGACACCCTGAGTTTGTAGAATTTGGATCGTGGCAGCACCATTTACACCTGTACTATCCTAACTGTTGGCAAGATTTGTGCTATGCTCTTTCTGTTGGGACTTTGGACATCTAAACATGGCAGAGGTTGGGGACTGAATGGTCTCACAGGGAGTTTCCTCAGCTACAGATACTCTTTGGCCTTGAATTTCCTGTAGTCAACTTGTCAGAGCAGTTTCAGAAGTGAGTCTCTGAAGCTAATAAATTATGACACACTTTGGACCCTCCCTTTCTATTCCATTCTTTTCCTTAATAGCTTCAAACTAATTTCAAAAGAAAACAGGGGAGAAGTTACACTTACAGCCTGGACTTCACCCTATTAGACCTTCAGTGTAGTCTGATGTTGTCTGGTGAGCAGACGAAGACAAAATGGTCCAGGAAGGCCCTGCTAGCTCTCTTATGCCAGGATCTAGAATTCTAAGCCATTGTGATCCGTTGACCCAGTTGCCTTATGGGAAATCCCATGAGAGATTAGTTCTCTAAAAGAGCCAATTGTTTCTTTCTCTGTGTGGGAATAGCAGTAAATGCAGTCAAGATAGCAAATGTGTCGCTGTGACCAAAAGTCCCAAGCATTCTTGCCCTCTTGATAGTCAAGGCTGTCTTTATAACAGTGTTTCTCATTGCCTGAAGTAGTTAAGGATTAGTGTTAAATTGAGGACTGATAAAACAGATCAGTCAACAAGGCATTATTAGAAAGTGTAAGGGAAGGGAGGGAGATAAGAACTCATGACTTCTGTAGGTTGATAATTTGAAGAGGAGCTTAAAGTCAGAAAGATGTTCAATTGTCAGTTTCCTTTGTCATGACTGCCCTTCATTTTGGCTTATTTTTTTAAAACACAAGGTCTTTCTATACTAGTGTCCAAATAACACAGTTGTAACATTCATTGACCTGTTAAATAAATTACCTCTGAAATTTGTAGAAAATGCAGGTTTTTTTCAAAAATTCAAAAGAAACAATAAACTCTCCTCCCCACCAACCACTCCTATCCCAAATGAGTATTATGGTATAATAAATGTTTCAGGTGAAAGTAAAGTTACTCTGACTGAAATGTGCATATTGTGTGTATGTGAGGGGATTGGGGAAGGTGACTGCCTGTTCTAGGACTCCTTGAAGCTGACTTTAAAAATTCCTTCCCCAGTAAATAAGACATTAAACTGAGAAACAGGAAAACTGAGAAATAGGGTTTTGGTTTTGGCCCTGTTACTAACTCATTAACAGACTTGGGCAAGTCACTTGGCCTCTCTGAGCTTCATTGCCTCATCTCTTGCATGAATGCATAATTATTTTCCCTAGAAGCTTTGCTGTAAGGATGACATGCCACTAAGTGCTTTGCAAAGGAAAAGATTGCAAGGATGCTTTTTACCTTGATCGTATAGTCCCTCTTGACACAACCCCTGCAAAGTAAGTATAGTTGGTGGAAACTAATGTTGCAATTGAGTGATTGAAAATTTTAAACATTTTTAAAAATTTTAAAAATTTAAGTGCTCACTGCTTTAAAAATTATCTAGGAAACACTTTTGTTTCATGCTGTGAGCTTGGTATAAGGAATTGAAAAATACGTTGTAACCCTTGACTTCAAACTCATATAATTGTGAGGGAAACAGACCAAAAAAGAAAACAAAAACCCTTTATGTAATCTTCCAAGTACACATAGAGCTATATACAATGCATTATTGGAGAACCCAAATCTGTCTGGGTGTTGGGATAACATGGGTTTGAGAAGGTTTCACAGAAAATATGATACCTGGTTAGAGTCTTGGCAGATGAGTAGAGATACCTCAGATGGAAGAGGTCAGAGGAGGGCATTTAAAGGCTAGGGAACAGCATATACAAAGGCACAGAGCATTAGACAGGATGAGTTAGTGGGTTCAGGGATCTGTGGGTAAATCAGCTTGTTCAAATGCAGCATGCATTTAGGGGAGCAAGGAGAGTAATGTGGAAAGAGGCTGGAGGCACTGGCATGGGCCACAGCAGAAAATCTCTTGGAGGTCAATTTAAGGAATGTGGCCTCTTTTGTGAAGATAATAGGGAGCTATTGAAGAATGAAGAGCAAGAAAGTGTTTCTCAAATATTTCTGGTTTAGAAAGGTCAAATGGACACTAGTGTGAAAAGGATAGGAAATCATAATGGAATCAAAAACTGAGCCAAAATGAGACCAGAGAGGTTGGAGAAAGAGGGACAAATTTCAGAAATATTTGAAAGGTGGACTCAGCAGTACTTGATTGATTGATTTGATCTGAGGGTTGTGGAAGAAGTTGTCAAGGCTCATTCCCAAGTTTCTGGCTTAGGTGACTGGGTAGATAAGTGCCACTCACAAAGATTGGGAAGAATGGAGGAGGAAATTTGAAGGAGATTGTGAATTGCTTGGCTCTTGACTTACTGAGTTTGAGGTCCTTATGGGCACCCGGCTCAGAATGTTCAACAGAAAATTGGAAAATAGGACTAAAGCTGTGGAGATTCGGAACAGAAGGTAGAAATTTGAGAATCATCAGCATATACGTTATCACAGCCTGGAAATAGTTGAGAACAGCTAAGCAGTAGGTGTGCAATGAGGAGGGGGTGAAAGCCAAAGATGAAATACTGGAGAATGAGAACAGCAAGAAGTAATTACTAGAGGCCCAAGAGAATAAACAGGAAAATGAAAGCCAAGGGAGAAGAGAATTTCAAAGAAGGTGTGACAGCTCTGTTAGATGTTACAAGAAGTTATGAAAGATTAGGATAGAGAAGTGTTGACTTGAGATGGCAAATAGGGAGGGGGTGTGAGGAACCTGAGGTAGAGTGAGGGTGGAGAAGGCAGAGACTAGATTGCAGTGTGTTGAGGAGTAATGGTAGTGTGATGTGTGCAAACATCTAATAATGACATCCCTTTAGGAAACTTGATGATGAATGGAAGGAGGGCAATAAATTAATAGCTAGAGACAACTTCAGGGTCAAATGGAGGGTAGTTTTTACTTTTATTTTTTATTTTGAATGAGAGAGACATTCCCTCTCTGCCCTCTTCCTCTCTCCCTTCCATCTTCCTCCTCCTCCCCTTCTCCTTCTCTCTCTGAAACCTGAGGTTCAGAGAGATCCAGCCATTTGCCATGGTTACATGTTTTATAAGCATTGTATATGCCATCAGGAAGAACCCATGACAGTGGAGAGACTGAAAATATAAGAGAGGTTGTTTTCAGTTGATCTTTTTTGTGAGTGTGGACTCAACAAGATGAGATATGCAAAAATGGCAATCTGAAGTTCCAACCAGGTCCCTGTACTGAAAATGTGATAAACTATGATATGACCAGACTATGATATGACCAGACTATGACTGGTCAGGTCATATAATAGCTAATCTTCATTGAGCAGTTACTATGTGCAAAGTACTAAGTTAAGCGCACTTTACCTACATTAACACATTTAATTGCCACAACAACCCTATGAGGTAGGTACTGTTATCACTTTCGTTGAACAGATGTGAATATCTGAATCAGAGAAAGATTCAATGATTTTCTCAAGGCCACATAGTTGTTGTGTGCTGGCTCTTTCAGAGCCTTCAGATGACTCCTTAGAGGAGGAAACTGATTCCTAGGGTGGTGGTTTAGTCACTAAGTCATGTCTGACTCTTGCGACCCCATGGACGGTAGCCTACCAGGCTCCTCTGTCCTTGGGATTCTCCAGGCAGGAATGCTGGAATGGGTTGGCATTTCCTTCTCCAGGGGATCTTTGTGACCCAGGGACTGAACCTGGGTCTCCTGCATTGCAGGCAGATGCTTTACAGAGCTGCAAGGGATGCCAAGGGAGATGAAGTCATTTGTCCTAAGAACTCATATCTAGTGAGTTGTAATTCAAGCCCCAGCTCTGTCTGGTACCAAAACCATGCTCTTAATCACTACACTGTTATGAATGGAAGCTATGAAAATAGAGACTATGTGTACATTTTTCTAGATCCAGCTCTGTAAGGCAAAATGTTCCCTGAACTTAATAGTAAAAATTGCCCTCATTCCAGGGAGCTGATCGTGAGAGCACGTACTTCCTTGGTAATGCACCACACAGTATGATGCAGCCAGGGCATTTGCAGAAAGCCTCATGGTGAAAGGAGAGACTGAGAAAGGCAGAGCTACTCAGGTGGGACAGCAATAGCTGAGTTCTCAAGTGACTTTTTCAGGTGACTTTATGATAGGAGCTGTACTTTGTTCTTCCATGAAGAGAATGCTCTGTGAGCAAGAAAGCCTCTGGTTCAGATGGCCTTCCTTCTCCTGGCCTAAGATTTGATAACGAGCTGTTCTAATGCCACCAGTCCAAGTTTGTAGATTGCAAACTCTATCCTAGATGTACATCTATCCTAGATGTATAATGAAGTGAGTGTGAAGCTGGGAAGAAGAGGCTAATTGCTATCCTTTCAAGGATGACTGGCTCTCCGGTAGAAACAGCATATTGAATGGGGGTAAGGCAGATGGTTGTACTGCCAGAATCCCTGCTCCTATACTCGCTAATCACTGCCTGAGTTATCATTTGGTGCTTGGTTTTTGAAACATAGCTTGATACTAGTTTTCTTATTTGGCATGTTAGTAATGTTTAATCAGATCATTATCATTCTTTATTCAGTAATGCCATTTACCAAATTTTGATGTCTTCTGTACTTAGGTTCTGCTATACCAAAGGACCAGTTTGAGTATGTGTGTGTGCATGCACGTGTGTGTGTGTGTAAACTTTATCTGATTTTATAAGTTCCAAGTGTATTTTTCTGTAATCAATAGGTTAATGGAAAGCAAATCAATAGAAATGTGGTATATAATAGACCACATGAGAAGTCATGCTTTCATTCTACATATACATACCGAGTCTTCCTATGTACCAGAGTCTGTGTGGGTTAAACAGTTGTATAACATGTCCTCACAGAGCTTAATCTACATCTCTTCCATTGAGCAAGGGATAATACTATCTGGGTTCCAAATCCCTTGTTGGTTTCTATGTTTGCCTGATTATTCACCAACAAAGCAACCTAGGAAGATCTTTAATTCCAACACAGTGAATTTGAATTTAAGAGTTTGACAGCCCCAAATAACAAGATATTAATAATAATTACAGCATTGATAATAGTGAACTGAGAATGGAGAGAGGCAAGTGGGGACACATATAAAGATTCCCAGGAGGCAATATGTTCTGGTCAAAGTTGGGATATTTGCATGGCTCTATAAACTTGGCTCAGTGAAAAGGGAAAATAACATTAAGAGTCAACATTTCATCTAGAAGTGTGTCAATTCTTTGGTGACAGGTGGGGGGAAAGGCTTATGAGAAAAAGTGAAAGGAATACATTTTATTCACTACCTTTCTTCCTGGGCTTCCCAGGTGGCTCAGAGGTTAAAAAAAAAAAAATCCGCCTGCCAAGCAGGAGATACGAATTCAATCCCTGGGTCAGGAAGATCCCCCTAGAGAAGGAAATGGCAACCCACTTCAATATTCTTGTCTGGGAAATCCCATGGACAGAGGAGCATGGCGGGCTACAGTCTATGGGGTCGCAAAGAGTTGGACGCTACTTAGCAACTGAAACAACAACAGCAACCTTTCTTCCACATAGAAAATTTTAAAAATATATATGACTGTGAAATTTGGAATAGCGAGAGGTCCTGCTTGCTAGTGGATCGAAGGGAAAGAGGAAAACAGACCACTGGCTTTTCAATGAGCAGACCAAACTGAAGAGAAGATGAAGGTGCTGATAGCCTTAATAACAACAGGAAAAATAAAGCCCTTTTCTGGAAAAATATACGTATAAAATATTTAACTGACATTAAATATTAACAATGAATTAATGAAAACACAAAACACTTTATTTATGTAGGAAGTTTGTTCCCCTTTAGAAAATATGCTGTTTTAAAACTAAAAATTATTTCATACATGATCCAGGCAGGAAGTAGTGTGGATCTCTAGCAGTGAGTATTGTAAGAATGAGGGTAGATAGAAGTGATCTCCAAATGAGTCTCATTATTGTCTCCTGCCAATTCACTGTATGAAGGGTCAAAGTTCAAGAATTCTACGATTGAATGGATTGCTAAGTGTCAGACCCAGTGAGACCCAGCACCCCCCTCGCCCCTATACTTGTGTGGGAAGGGTGAGGAAAATGAAAGCCATTTGCACCTGATTCTGACACCCTGTGTCTCCCTTCTCCACTTGCCAGCTCCGATGGGGAGGGACAGTACCTTCCACCTGGCATTGCCTCTGAGCAGCTTTGTGAACTCCTTTGGGCCATTATGTTGGTTGGTACTTTGGCTTCTTTGGCTCCCAGCACCAGCTGATGCCCTGAGCTGAGTCCCAGTTGGGCAGGCTCTATTGCTCAGTGCTGTAGCTGTCTCCAGGGCATTGTTCTTGAGACTTCCAACAGGGCAGATTTGTGCAGTTGGCCCATCTGGACAAGATCTATAACAAGTAGAGCTCTGTGCAATAGGCTCATCTCCATAGTCCACCCCCCCACTACCCCCGCCTTCGGGCTGCAGTAGCCTGACACCCCAGCCTGACCATGGAGAGTATCAAAGAGATACTCTCTGCTCCTTTCAAAGGGGTATTGCTTGTGGCCTCTCATTGATTGGCACTACCTGGGCAGAAATGGGAAAACAGGGATTCTCTGCCCCCTCAATTTAATCTCCTTTCTTAAGCCAGTCCTTTAGTTTGGAAGCGCCTTGGCCACCATAATTAATATTTTCAATAAGATTAATTTCTGGTCCAGCTATCCTGGTCAGCCCAGAATGCTCGCCACAAAGCCAAGAGACAAGAGGAGTATCTCCACAAAGAGCAAAGGTCAGACAAGCTCCATAGGGAAAAGGGGGAAAGAAAGCTGAGCTCTTGGTTTGTCTGTAGGATCTGCTTTGGTCATTGGATTTATTGACTTTCAGAAAATTTTGAACACCTGTTTTTAAGGAAAGGAGAAAAGGAGGAAGCGAAAGGGAGGGAGGAAGATATGGGGCAGGGGGGAGAGAGAGAGAGAGAGACTGAACTTACATAGTTAATTATTCTAGATTCGGAGAAAAAGACAAGATGTTTAAGAGATTGTTTGATCACTTCTGTCTTCCAGCTGTTTAGCCCTGCACTTTAATCTTCCTTTTTACAGTTCTTCCCAGTTGGATCATTTCAAAGGACTCAGAGTACCAAGCCCATGCTTCCCCATGTCCCAGTGTCAGGCCTGAGATGAGCGCTTCCACACTCTTTCTGTTCTGATATTTTTGGGTAGTTTCAACTGACTGCTCCACCTCCTCACTGTGGACAGAGAAGGGAAATGAGAAGGATTAAGAAATACATCCAAATTTTGGTTTTCTAGCTTCGACAACTCCATCCTGAGCTTGGCCAAGTCAATGTTTGTTCAGGATAGGAATCCTCTATATACCTAGTTCCTTCCCAGGAGCCTCGTAGGCCGCTTTATCCTGGGCATGGTTGCATGGCATTATTATTTGCTCACTGAAAGGAGGTGAAGGAGCAAGTTGGAAATGAGAGGTCCTGGGAAATAAAGAGACTTTAGAGAAAAGAAGAAACAAAAGTGCAGGTAACAGAAGACTCTCTGAGGATAGTTTCTTATTCTAATCCTCCTAGGCCCTACCGCCTTAAGCTCAGTTTTCTTGAAAGCTTTATAGCATCATCAAGTAACTTTCTAAAAGTCTAAGCATCTTTCTCTTTTTACACTCCACAGCAGTCAAACACACCCTGCCATGATGCTAGCTAGTTAGGGAATACAACAAATATGTCTGAGATCAGGAAATTTGGGTAGATCTGGAAAGGTGGTCTTTCTGAGAGTCCAAGATTCCTGACCCCATTTTAACAGTGTTGAGGTTCCAAGGAAACTTAAACCTTTCTGTTGGGTTGTATAGCAACACCCTACCCCAGTGTAGCCGATGACTGTTCCAAGCTGAGTAGTGGGGAATCTGTCCCCTTGCCTTCCTCCCAGGGTCAAGGAAACCTGACTAAGTCACACAGGGCAGCACTTGGGGATGGGAAAGATTCCTGTTTGGCCCGTGGTAGGAGGGACAGAGGGCATGGTAAAGGTCAGACTCTGGGTAGGAGGTGGCAGGGCAAAGATTGGTACAGGTTAAGATGACAAATGCCAGAATCTAGTAGCAGTGTTCTGAATATCCTCTACCAGAGAACTTAAAAACAGAGAAGCTCCAGTCAGGGTTATCCTGGCCACAAGAACATAGCCAAACCTTACTTTCATGAGAAATGGGATAGTATATGGAGAAAATCTGGATGAAGATAGGTGAGCCATCTTTCTAAGTACAGCCACCATTGGCACCATGCATTGTAGCTCCACATAGCTTTGGGATTGGCTGTTGAAGTTCTGAGTAGGAGATCAGGAAGGAGCTGTCCAAGCCCTTGATGGAATCTACTGGAGAGGGAAAGCCCACAAGGGGAAAGCAGGAAGCCAACAACTGGACTCTTAAGCTCCTATTCACAGTGCCTGGTGGATATCTTCTGACCGTAGCACTTTATAGACAACCCAGTAGAAGATGTTGAAGATGAGGAAAGTGAAAGGGAAGACAGCACGGGAAATGGTGTCAATCCTCTTGGCCTGGTCCACGTAGAGTTTTCGCATGGTTTCTCCTTCCCTTAGAAGTGGGGCTGGAGGTTGGGGGCTATAAATGCCAGAACCTTCCATTGGACCTCCATCCCTTGCCTGCAGGCAGTGGCCCAGGCCATAGCCACGGAAATAAAAGCGACTTTCACGGATGATATCTTCTTCCTGGAATTACATGGAAGAAAAGGCAGAATTTGAGGTCACAGTTCTAATGTAGAAGAATAGAGACCACACCACACAAGTATCTCAGGTGATGCTATGCAGACAGGGTAGGTGGATACACAGGCTCATTGCATGCTTTTTTATGGTCACAAAACTACTCACAAGATAGATGTACACTAAGCAGCTATACATGGTACGTATGGTATATGTTTATGATTCCATTTGCAGATAAGCCTTGAGCTGCCTTTTTAAAATGCGTAACATCATTTAGAGCCATCTAAAACCCAGGAAAGTGCCAACTCACTGTGAGAGGCACATCTCAATGTCAAGTTATCTCTGACTGGTAATAAACAGAATAAAGAGAACAATGAAACCTTTAGAAAGCACAGCTGAGATAGTTAGACTTGGAAACTTGACTTTAATGACTTCCAAAAGCTGAAGAATTATGTTTCCTTGTACATAGTATCTTTAAAAAAATGTTTATCTCTGAAAATTCCAAAAGTTTTAAATAACCTAGTGGGTTATCTGAATTAGGGTAAAGCTGATTATGCTCTTGCAGATGTGTGTGCTTCTAGGGTAACATTTATTACCCAATACACATTCCATTCATGTGCAGTACATGAATTCTGATGAACACATTAACACTGAAGAGGTAAATTTTATCTAAGCATTAAGTAATGTAGCAGACTACACAAAGTTCATTTGTCCAATAAAAATGACAACTGACAACCTTAAGTAGCTACAACACAGCTGGGAGTTAGGAGGTAAGGCCAGAAAGATAGGTGGATAGAGACCTAGAGAGAGATGGAGAGGGAGAAAGAGAGGAAAAAGAAGAGAGAGAGAGAACCAAAGCTCCCGAGTGATCAATAGAACTTTAGGTTCGATGCACGATACTGGATGCTTGGGGCTGGTGCACTGGGACCACCCCAGAGGGATGGTACGGGAAGGGAGGAGGGAGGAGGGTTCAGGATGGGGAATACGTGTATACCTGTGGCGGATTCATGTTGATATATGGCAAAACCAATACAATATTGTAAAGTTAAAAAAAAATAAAAAAAAATTAAAAAAAAAAGAGTCTTTCAGGGCCTAATTCAGAGCCTATTTATTGTTGGTTTCTACAATGGCAACCCACTCCAGTGTTCTTGCCTGGAGAATCCCAGGGACGGGGGAGCCTGGTGGGCTGCCGTCTAGGGGGTCACACAGAGTCGGACACGACTGAAGTGACTTAGCAGCAGCACACAACCTCAACCCCATTTTGTCTCCTTCTAAAGGACACACTGCCATCACAAGTGGTGGTTCACAACCTGGAAATTAGACCTAGGACAGGTAAGTATATACTACAACCTAGGAATACTTCATTCAAAGATGGTTATAATTTTTTAAAGTATCAATGTTTATAGCAGTAAAAGCTTCAGCTATGTAAGAAATAACCTCTTGTGGGATGGTACCAACTATCTTCTCAGTTTGCTCAGAATTGAAGTCTTCCTGATACTTATGACTTTCAGTACTAAACAGAATAAGGCACATGTATATATTGAATGGACGTGACAGATATACATAAAACGTAGATAAAGTAGATTTTACACATGCTATGCAGTTAGAAGGACATCATAGGGTGTTTATCCTGGGACCTCTATAATTATAGTAACCCATTTAAAAGTGGCTTCATCAATGAGATGTTAGTGTGGTTGGTCCCATTAATCCCTGATTATCCTAGCACTAGAAGGCCTAGCCTGTCACTGGGCATCAGAGGTAGACAAGCTCAGGTCAGAGATTTGTCAACAGATCCTATCTCTTTCTCTGCCTGCTGCAGGCTCATACATGGGAAAGGACATCAGTCTGGCTCACCGCTGTGTGCCCAGTGCCTAGCACAGTGCTGGCATCTGATAGGCACCCAGTAGTTATTAGTTGAATGAATGAATGGACTGATGAGCCACATGCGGAATACAGGACAGGGAATGGCTTTGTTCTCATGAAGCCAGCATCCTCTCAGGATCTCAAACTGAAGAGTCTACTCAGAAGAGAATCTTAGCTACAGAGTGCCTGGCAGAAAAAACAATTGCTTCCTGCCCCACCTCTGCACAATGGCCTGAGGCCCCTTAAAAAGAATGGCATAGTTGGCATAGGGAAAGGTCTCTCTAAGTCTGCCCACCAGAGAGCCTTGCTACCCAATCCTTGATTTTGCCAGCCTCTGTGAAGAGAGTTGTACACGTGTGCATGCATGCTGAGTCAGTTCTGTTATTCCTGACTCTTTGCAACCCTATGGACTGTAGCCCACCAGGCTCCTCTGTCCCTGAGATTCTCTAGGCAAGAATACTGGAGTGGGTAGCCATTCCCTTCTCCAGGGGATCTTTTCCACCCAGGGCTTGAACCTGTGTCTCCTATGACTGATGCATAGCAGATGGATTCTTCACCCCTGAGCCATCAGGGAAGCCCTGTACATGTGTAGGCCAGAGGTAATTCACCCTTGTGGTGGTGCTTTGACCCTGAGTTGTCGTGGTGGGGAAACCTCAGCTCTTTCGTTTAAGTTCTTTACACAACCTATCACCATAGGCCTTGGCTCACTTCACCTGTATTCTGTAGTTCATTTTCACACTGTTTCTTCATGACAGGTTGTGCTGGATCCAATTTATGGATGAAGAACCATAGGTAAACAAAATTTCTCCCAAGTAAGTGAAAAATGTCCCTTGGACTGCAAGGAGATCAAACCAGTCAATCCTAAAGGAAATCAGTCCTGAATGTTCACTGGAAGGACTGATGCTGAAGCTGAAACTCCAATACTTTGGCCACCTGATGCAATGAACTGACTCCTTGGAAAAGACCCTGATGCTGGGAAAGACTGAAGGAAGGAGGAAAAGGGGACAACAGAGGATGAGATGGTTGGATGGCATCACCAACTCGATGGACATGAGTTTGAGTAAGCTCCAGGAGTTGGTGGTGGACAGGGAAGCCTGGTGTGCTGCAGTCCATGGGATCGCAAACAGTCAGACATGACTGAGTGACTGAACTGAAGTGAAAAATAAGGGAGTAAATAAAATGAAGTTTTCTTTTGCTTTCCAGTTCAGAGTCCCTCAGACTCCCTGTTCCCCATTGCTCATCCTAATCCCTGTAGATCTCGAGCTAGAGGATACAAGCATGGAATGTATTTGTTTGCAGAAAGCTCTGAAAGAGAAAGTTAAATCCAACTTTTGCTATTTCTGTTTCTATAGATCTAATTATTTTCCCTTTTCTCCAATCACAGTAAACCTAAAGAGAATTATTTGGAACTATTTTTCAAGCTGGAAAAAGCTATTTCCCACAGGAGAGGAAAAAAATGGCCAATAGTATAAGTCACCCTGGGCTCTTTAAAAAAACTTTTTTTTTTTTTAACATATTGTACTTGTAGTTGGGGTAGCAAAGATGAGTGGGCTAAAATTCAAGGGTGAGGGTCCTGAATTTGGGTATTGCTTATTTAGGCCAAATTCAGAGGTGTGTGCGTGTTTGTGTGTGTGTTGGGGAGGGACAGTGGAGAGTTAAACTCCACTTTGTGGCTTTCATGCTTCCCAGGTGGCGCTAGTGGTAAAGAATCTGCCTCCCAGGGCAGGAGACACAAGAGACACGGTTGGATCCCTGGGTCAGAAAGATCCTCCTGGAGAAGGAAATGGCACCCCCCTCCAGTATTCTTGCCTGGGAAATCCCACGGACAGAAGAGCCTGGCAGGCTACAGTCCATAGGGTCGCAAAGAGTCGACATGACGGAGCACACTAAACATACTTGTGGCTTCCATGGCTGTTGAAATGGAGCATTTTTGTGGCAGATATCTATAGGGGAGGAGGGCTGGGGAACTAGAGAGGAAAGATATTCCAAAATCAAGCAGGGATGGGAATGCACAGTGTGGGAGATGAGTTGTGAAGATGGGAAGGATGGATCGATATTGAGTGATGTATATTGAAGTGAGGAGAGGAGATTGGAGAATGGGGAAGGGTCCTGGGAGATGGAAAGAGGCAAGCAGGGTTCTGGGACCAAGTTCCTGAGAGGATTGGGCAGTATTTTAAATTTCTTCCATTTCTCAAGTTATTCTGTTGATAATGGTAAGGCTTTTTCCTCTGTCCATCTTGAAAGAGAGCCCTTGCCAATAAGTCTGCAAAGATTGGCGGACTGGATTCTGTGGCTGCTGTGTCCAGAACCTAGTGCCAGGGCCTGTTGAGGTTATAAAAAATAAGAAACAGACCCTTCTGTGTGAGGCTTCTAGACTAGCTAAGAAGACAAAGCAGAAATGTCTAGGAAAAAAATAAGCTATCTTAGACTGTGACATGGAAGGAGACCACTACAAAGTGCAAATGGATGGTTGAGATTTGGGATTTGAGAAGAACAAGATGAAGTCTGGAGCTTGATGAACAGCTGGCTGACTTCTGGAATACTCCTAACTTGCTCTTGGCTAAGGGATCCTTGAAAATCCTATGGAGTCTCTCTCTCCCTTAAGAGGGCTCCTCTCAGACTGAAAATCGCTTCTCTAGCTGGAATAGCAGGGTCCAGAGAGAGGTTCTAGAAATGAATCAACCCTGTATCAACTTTTTCAGCCTGCTCACTGACCTCCAGGATTTGGCTACATTTCTTCTGGGATAGCAATGACTGTAGGAAACTCAAAAAGGGACAGAACTAATGATACAGGTAATGGTTTTCAGGTTTTATCTATATTAATCAAAAGCCTGGGCCACTTTGAGGCAGGATCCAGGTGCCTAAGCAGGGCCCAGGCTACTGTTATAACTATGTAATAATTGAGCACTGATTATGACAGGCTTCATTATGAGGTCAGGATCACCCTGTATATGACCAGGAGGGGATAGGCTGTGGGCAGTTGGAGGTTGGAGAGGTGTAGGGAAGGAGGTGGGACAAGTGTCACCCTGGAGTAGCTCTGCAGCGACTGCAGCAGTCTTCTGTTACCAGGACACCTGTAGAGGCAATTTAGCTGGGAAAAGAAGTCTGGAACGGGTTGGCAGACTGTTCTTTTCTAAGGTAAGCATGGAGAAGGCACCAAGATTAAAACCCCTATAAAGATAAGATTTGGGTACCCGTGGGCAGGTTTGACACAGCTAAGGAGGTGGGATCAGTTAACTTACAAAAGGGTGCATCTACTTTTCTTGCCCTTCTGCCAAGTCCATATGTTTTTTCCCCTGAGCCTCTGCCTAGGATGCTGCTGCTGGATAGGAAAGGCTTTTAGGACTCTTGATCGGTCCTACTCAAGGAGGTGCAGTTGTGGATCACTCCACTAGAGGGCGTGCTTCCCAGGCCGCAACTCAAGGACTGAAGCCGGGAAAAAATTGATGAATTCCGACGAACCACTAGATGAGACAAGAACACTGCCCTCAGCAGAAAGGACCTTAGCAAGGAACATGAAATCCCGGAGGTAGCTTTTGAGATATTTTTAGTGCAGACATATGGTAAGGGTACTCCAGGAGCAGCTGAAATGGGAGGTGGGGCTGTTAGGAAGAGAGAAGAACCTTAGAGTTAGAGTGGCCCCAACAAGCTCGAGCCAGTTTGCTTAGATAGATCATTGTTTTCTTTCCCCACCCAGAGATCATATGTGATTTAGTGCCTCCAGATTAGGCAGTAAACAGGGAGTTGGAGCTCAGGATAGGCCAGAACTCGGTGTGTCTGATGATTAAGTGAACCTTATGTAGCTCAGCAAAGGCGTTTAGTTTTGCTCATAACTGGGCACTTCCTTCTGTGACAGTGGCCCAGGCACTTCTGTTGTCATGACAGTGTACCTAGCACCTATTGTCTGGGCAATGGGCCGGGGTGGGGGAGGATGTACTGCCTCTGTTGTCATGAGGACAAGATCCCTACCTACTCTGCTTCCCCAGGTGATCACAAACAAGAATGAGAGAAAATAACAACTCATG